>NC_142822.1:9489522-9646433 GCF_057945365.1 Rhopilema esculentum | reverse complement strand
AGATTTTGATCCTATATGTACCAAGAAGGACCCTCTTCTGTTTGTGGGGGAATTCAGGATTCCTGCAGAAGACTGGGATGCAGAATGCAGTTTATCCAATGGTAACGCAGTCAGCAGTGCATTGATCCCTGAAGTTGGTGCAGAGAATGGCCATCCTGATGATGGTGATGTTGTAGCCAACGATAATGCTGCCAACGCAGAGTCAGGGACTGGTAATGGCACAAAAGTTGCACCAGAAGGTACCAGTGTCCTTGATGTTTCAAGGAATGCTGCTGCAGGGACAGATATGGTATGTGGTCATGATGTACAGGGTAGTGCTAGTGACACTGGTGCATCAAATGAAGGAGCCTGTGACAAAGAAGTAAAAGCTGCCAAATTGAATTCGACAGGTTCTGTTGATATAGCTAATGGAAGCATCAATTCCTGTGACAATCAAATGCCCAAACAACAATTGCCTCCCGATGCTGCCAACGAGGAAACTGAGATTAATGGCCTAGCCTCTGCTGATGGGGAGTTGGCAGACCTGGAAGATTGTGAGCTGCCAAGAATTGCAAACTGGGCTGATCACGTAGAAGAGAATGAAATTACCAACAACGAGCCACATGTTTTGCCAGCAGTTCCAGACAAGGACATCACCAATCCTGATTTGAAGCCACCTTAATGTTATGGCAAAGATTTCATGGCTGATTCATTCAATTTTGAGGACATTATGAATAGTCATGATTGCTGTAATTATTTAGTTATGATTTGTGTTAATGTACATTTTTATCAGTTCGTATTGACTCTATTCTTTGCATTCTCTGAAATTGTTTCCACTGGTAGGCTCAATCACTCTAAGACGAGTCTGGAATGTAACCACTGATTTTTGGTTTTCTCATTTATGCCTCACCAAGTGGTTTAACAAATGCATGAAGTTTACATTTGGTTATCACGTTCATGTTCTAAGCTAGATATACCAGAGGGTGTTGCAAAAGTGATTAGAAGTGCCAAAAATTAGCTTCCTTTCTATAACTTCCAAAGTCTGTAAGCATTGCTATTTTTTTCATAAATTTGGACCTAATCGAAAAAGTTTGCTAGTTTGATTCAGAACATTGGAAGAAAATGCTTAATTAAGCTATAAATTATAATTTATTAAGCTGTATTAAGCTTGCGCTGTTTTTCGGAGCAGAAAGGTTGAAAAATACAGGAAAATTACAGATGGAATCAAGAGAATTCCATCTGTAACCCAATGACCCAATTCAAAAACACAATGAATGAAAAGAGATTGCAGCATTATTATTACTATAATCATTATTGCTACTATGTTTTTTCTCAGTTTTCCCTTTTAAGTTACGACTGTTTTAGTTTTTTCTTTTAAAATCAGGCTAGCCAATTGCAAATTACCTTGTAATAGTGAGATTTGCAATGGTAGCTTTAATTGAATTGAAAATGGAATGTTTCCATTATATAGACCATCACTGAACTGCAAGAATGGTTATAGCATATATTTTGAGAATATATAAAGTTTTTATCAATGCATTGCTTTTATTGCCAAGTTCGTAAATCGTGTTGTAAAAATTTTAGCAAACGAAGCCAACTACAGTGAGGTGGTTTGAAAGAGG
The DNA here is from genome assembly GCF_057945365.1 of Rhopilema esculentum. Classification (NCBI taxonomy): domain Eukaryota; kingdom Metazoa; phylum Cnidaria; class Scyphozoa; order Rhizostomeae; family Rhizostomatidae; genus Rhopilema; species Rhopilema esculentum. The sequence continues at coordinate 9,644,832 of NC_142822.1, read as the reverse complement.
AAACAGAAGAATTTCTAGGAGTCACTCACAGAGCACAATTCATAATGGATTAGAGGCTTTTTATCAGGAACCACAATATAAGATAAAAACACATTTAAGGATCTTATACTACTGACAAAATGTCCGGCGCACTTTCCAATCTTGAATATTTTACCAGTGAAAGCAATCGAGAATAAGAAAGGCATGTTACTTCTTGGTTGAAATTGTACTTTTACATTTATCAAAGAAGTTTCGTCTCATTGGTCTTTTGGCTTTGCCTTCTAGCTAAGGTTTATTGCTAAACAGAATTTCAATGTCTTCTTGCATCTGTGCTATATAAAGAAGTATTAAGGCATTTTTGGTACTACGATTTTATTACGAGGCTCAAAAATGAGGAACTTAAGAACAAGGCCTCGCGCACCGTATCTTATGAAAACGAGCAAGGACAACGTTTCCAGAGAAAGAGGATCAATACAAACTTATTGATCTTTTCTTATGTTGCATTTACCGTTTGAACTAAATTAGATTTCTATGATCGTCTTGGAGAGACACAAAACAGAAGAATGACTTTTATCAATGTTGCATAAAAATGTACATCGGCTCAAATCTAAAATAAGTTCTAGTGCACTTTACAAAGAAAACAGAAGAACGTTATATGTTCATTTATTCTCCTCAAACTCCATAAGAACATTTGAAAGAGTAAGTCTGCCTTTTTCGTCAATGACGCCTGTGACAACATAGTACCCTGGGTCAAGGATAGAAAGGCAGGGACAGTCTGCCATTTCGGCTCTGATTGTAAATTGGCTGCCCTTACTGACTTTTTCAATGGGACTTTTCAAGACATCAACAACTTCAAACTTCATGATCGACAACAGTTTGAACACAGAGAGGTTTGTATCGATATGCTTGACAACCATGACAAAGTCATTATCCTCCAATGTTTTGTTTTCTGCAATTTTATCGTCGACTTTCAATGGCTGAATTTCTAAACATTTGTCACAGGTTTCTTGGTTGTTGAGAATGAGTTTTTCTTGATTGGAAATACCACTTTGCTCCTCAACCTTAACTTTCCTTTCACCGTCAACTGGAGGAACTGTTGGAATTTTTCCTGATTTTTGTGGATTTTCGTCCTCTGCAGATCGTCGCTTTCTACCTAAGTTCAGTTTTACACCAAGATTCCAATTTAGGCCTTGGCTTTTACTATAGCCGAACCCACCAGTGAAGGAATGGCCTTTGGAAATAAGAAAACCAATCCATACATATACATAATCAAAAGGTATAAAGTAGACTAAAGGCAGCAAATTCCTCAGAGTATTCAATTTTAAAAATTCTGCTTCATTAATTCGCAAGCAATGTGATTTTAAGAGCATCAACAACAGACGAATCAAGCTACTCGGCAGCCTTAAGAACTCAAATTTTCATGACAGTTATCTCTCTTAACGTCACAATGTCACATATAGGAGCAGCATTTCGAAAACTTACAAGCGATTAGAGTGGGCGTAAAACACAACATACAATATATAAAGTGATAGTACAAATAAAAAGTAAACATACGTCTTGATGAAGGAACGCTTGGAAAATTCAGGTTTGGCTGGTGGTACCTGAAGCCTTGATTTCTATTATAGTGGTTTGAACCAAACTGATACTGCGGTAGATGCAAACGTGACCTAAAAGTCGTGAGTCTTTTCTTCCAGGGAAATTCATAGTTTTTAAAATATCCTTGCCCTTCAACTTTGCTTTCTTCGAACACCACCACCGTGACAGCGACTATTAACATAAATCTGATCATTTTGATTCCTCTCCGGCTACCACTGTTTTTTGAACTGTTTCTGCTTATTTGATATTCAAGAGCTTTGGCGATCTATTTATAAGTGTGCAGAAAATGTTCCTATCCCGCACTTCCTATACTAAAAACTTCCTTTTGATCCTTTTTGGCAAGACAGGAACCAAAATTGACGTCCAGCGGGGTGATAAATCGTTTGAGGAACCAAAATTGACGTCAAAAGGGGTTAATTAGGACAGCATAATAGTTGATTTATATCTTTCGTATAAAAACAAGTGTATATTGAAGGAACAACCAGGAAAAAACCGGAATTGTTGATAGAAAACCAAACTGCAATGCAGTATAAATAAAACTTCATGTCTACATTTCAATTTCTATTAAAAATTTACACATGCTATATAATTGCCAAGTTGAAACAAGAAACTATCAAATTGGTTAGTAACAATAAAGATAATTTCAAATTATTGGTTCTCCTAGGCCTTCCGTAGATCGTGTCACAACATGATCGATTACTCCGAAATCTTTAGCTTCTTGAGGCGACATAAATTTATCTCTTTCTAATGTCTCCTCTGCAAAATTAAAAATTAGTTAAATGAATGCAAATCTGTTAAAAGAAAAGCATAAACAATACCATAAAGTATTGGCTGCTAAAAAGTACGCAGACAGAAATATTATAACGTGACGTATAAAGGAAATTACTGTTTATCGATCTGTCGTAAAGTGGTCAATGGTGTTTAGGTAGAGCCATAGAAACACCCTTTTAACGTACTTAGCGTGAAAAGGTTGCCTGGTGATCGCATTGAGGATGTAGCAACTTAGAACTGTTCTGTTCTATACACCAAACGCATGTAAAGCTCTCGAGAACTTTATGAAAGACCGGTAAACATGAGTTTTCTTCAGACCTTCATTACTTCAGAAACACTCTTTAGTTGCAATTCAGAGTTTTATACTTAATGCGATCATAAAATTTTATATATGAACCAATACATAGGCATATCGAAAACAAAATTACAGTTTTTACAAAATATTTGGTTTCTTTATAATTTTTGGCTTTCCAAGATTCAAATTGAAAACAAAAATAAAAAAATATTGCATTAAGGTAAATTGAATTCGAAGATTTGGCACATATAAGTCTAGTCAATACTGAGGTATTTCTTAATTGTTATTTGAATCAGGAACCAGCTATTTTTTCAAACTTTAAATTTTATTATTTTATATATGAATTTTACAACTTATATTCGACAAACATAATCTCGATTTAAAGCTTTGATTGTTAATGATCTTTAAGATATATTTCCATGCAAACGGAAAAAATAATTTATTTAGTTTATTGTTGAATTAAACAATGATTCTTGGTTTAAAGCAAGGAGAATAATCCACAGCTTTGAGATTCACTGATCCAGATCCTTCCTTCAAAGTTTAATTCACAACGCCAACACCTAAGCAATCCTTTTTTCTTCATTTCATTTCAAATGTTTAAGGAGGGTAGCCCACCAGCAATGCTGATTTTCAAGGGGCCCTCCACTTAAATACTTACAGAAACTTTTATAAAAAACAAAGTACCCTAATTTCGATTCAATATTTACAAAGTAAAATAAAACCTATTTTTTAATCTGAATCTAATTTTTTAAAAGAAATATCCACAATGAAAGGCCAAATTTACAATATACAACTTACAATTACGCATATTTACAATTGCGCAAGAAATTTTTGAAGTGACTCAAGGAAGATGCCTGTTTGCACTCAGCTGAGAAGCCATACCAAGATCTTAAACGAGAAGCATTTCTGTCCATTATCGGAGTTTTTCCTTAGTAGCCTTAGGTCAGTTGATGTTTTTCTAAGATTCTTAGTATTTAACTTTGATTTTTCTGTGAAATGGTTACACGTGTATCACAACTCTTGTTAGGCCTAGATCAGTTTTAGGTCATCACTTCATTTAGCTGTGCTGACGAGTCCTTATGTGGGGCGAAGGCGGTCTTAGCTGACTTTTTGTGGTGTCGGCGGTTTTCGTACTGTCTACTTTCATCTGTTTGCGTCCATAGGTTTGTCAGCGGGTGCTAATTTTGTAATGTTTAGTGACATGAGATGATGGCCCGATTGTAAACAAAACTGTTATCCGAGCGAACAGGCTTACGCACTGATTCCAGCGTTGTAACTTCTGCGCGTTAAGAGCTTGGAGAGTTGCTAGATCTCTGAAGTTCCAGATGTACGAATGTAGGAATCACGAGATGTGGTCACATGAAGAGGAAGACTTAGAGCACTACTCGATAAGCAACTCTTTTCAGTGTCCTAAAGTTAATCTTCAGAAGCTAGGTAGTAACAAATACAAAAACTAAAAGGGTTTAGATAAAAATGAAAAGAGAGACAACTTACCTATTTCTTTTACATCTTTTAATGTATGCTTTGAATATATTTTATTTATCATAGCTTTTAGCTTCATTATTTCCTGAGCTTGAATAGCGATATCCGTGGCTTGGCCCTAGAAGAAAAATATACGCTTTATAGCATGGGTAAAACGCGTACAAAAATAGATAAATTAGATTTACTTTAAGGCGAAACAAGAAACTTTGTTTGACCAAAAGGGGCAAATCGGTAGGCCTTGTGGAGATGGATTGTTATGAAGACATAAAAGAATAAAAACATTAGGAGTAAGATTAATGCAGACTTCTGTAAGGCATGGCTTTCAATACTTTCTTTCGCGTCTATTTGTGGACATTTACAAAGTATCAGAGTAGCAACGAAATTTGATTCAGGAAACTTTGAAACTGTTTTTAAAATAACACAAACAGTGGGCAATGCCTGGTTGAATCAAGTCTGCCTAAGAGACCAAATGGAATAATCATTTCGGTTACGTGAAGCATAAATTACTGAAAGTTCATACTTAGTACAACTATTTGTATCATATATGAGTAACTCAGCAATCTGACTGTGATATTCCGGTTAAAAGAACAGTTAAACTACTGAAAAGAAGAGTTTAAAATTAAACAATGATAAATATCAATGCATATTCTTAGATATACCTGAGCACCACCATGTGGTTGGTGAAGCATGATTCGAGAATGTGGAAGTGCATTTCTAAGACCAGGTGATCCACTGGCTAGAAGCAAGGAACCCATACTGCAAGCTTGTCCGATGCACCAGGTAGCAACAGGGGCTTCCATATACTGTAGAAAACATAAACGTTGTCATGTCAACAGCAAGACACATATAGCTTGGTTGGCAGGATAGCTAAGGGTATCTCGAGAATTGGAGCCTGTTTATCAAAAGAACAATGGGTTGAGGTGGCCCTTGGGGTATGGGGGTATTCCAACACATTGGATACTAGGAATTGCTTTGAAAATCTAAAAAAACTAAATTATGAAAATATTATCTAAGAAGTAAACTTTAGTTGAGGAATAACGAAATACCAAAGCTAAAATTTTTATGCTTGAAATACCAAACAATCTTAGAATGTCACTTTATTTTCTGTTCATACTAAACTTATAGAGAATATGCAATAATGCTATCTACCAACCCTGATATTTGCAAACTTGAAATAATCTTTCATTCTACCAATCCTACTTGAATAAAAAATTCTATTGCCAAAAAATTGCTTTTTACATCTAGGGGTGCTTGGTCGGCAAGTTTTCAAACTGCTCTGCAAATTAAGGATGACTCAACTACTTTGTTGGCAAATGGAACCTGGAGACCCCCCTCCCTAAAGAGCAGTATAGCTATTGCAACCCTGTCAATAAAATTGGCCTGGAGGGATTCAATTTCAAAAGAAGCTAGGTTTATCTTTAGATCTGTCTCGCAGGCTGTGTTCAGAAGATTAATCACTAACTTTCCATTATTGGATCTTACTTCTTACTTCAACCAGGACTTCTTACTTACTTCAATAAAAACTTCTCAGTCAAACTTTTATTACCTGCATTGTGTCATAAATAGCTAACCCAGCTGTGACTGATCCACCTTCAAGAAAAATAATAGAAAAAAGAAATGAGACTTGGAATAAAAAGAAATAAACAAAAGACAAGTCTAAAGATTCATTGTTGCACTCAATCAAAAGCAGGACGAGAATTGTTTATAAGCAATGCAACAAAAGCTGCAGTACTGAAAAATTAATAGAGAGAAACATTTTTTCTTTCATGTTTATAATCACCTATTCTATCCAGATTTCTCTTATTAACAGAGACTTCCAGATATTCTAAAGTATGATATTAATTTAAAAATAAACAAAAAGCACTACTCTTATTGACATGCACATCAATGCTAGAAAAGGGGCTTATAAACTCAATGTTTTAAATAGTGTGCTTAAAGATAACAAATATCATTCTGTTGGACAATCAATTTTTTCTCAGAATTGTTCTTTTGTTTTTAGCTTTTATCTTTTGTTCATATGGTATTTTTTAGCCCTGTTTGAATGCATAACACATTAAATGGGAGTTCAAAGAAACTTTCATGCACCAGGGTAAAGAGGACTGGAAATATAATTAATTTCACATTAAATAAATTTTAAAAAAGCAGGTGGTGACAAAAATGCAGTTGACTGAATTTCTACTAGCTACACACTTGCCATTTAAAATTCAGACCTAAATCAACATTAACAATATACAGATTTACAACTTTGACAAGTATTTGATGACAAAATGTTTTCAAAATCAGGAAACTTTTTCTAATTTTAATGGCAAACAAGATATTTTGTTGCACACCAAGACAAAGCCCATGAACACAAACAGGTCACCACGACAAAAATAATAATTGTATTTTGGGCTTAGATCTTTCAGTATCAAGGAACCATTACCTGGACTATTAATATACATGTGTATAGGTTTTTTGCTACTTTCAGATTGCAGGAATAGCAACTGTGCAACAATAAGCCCTGAAAACGTATCATCTATCTAAAAAAACAAAAAACTGCACATTAAGAATTGGCTAAAACTGCAACGATAGTATACAAAGCAAAGGAATCAAGAAGCATGCATGGAGCAACTATTTGGATAAGATACTTGCAGAATTCAGATTCTAATTCGCATTATTATGTAGGATAAAGATAAGGTGAAGGATAAGAGCAAACGCCAAATGAATGGTTCATAATTGCACATGATAAATAGAACAAACAGTCAAAAAAGCTCATAATTGTAAAAGCAACTCTTTTTATCCATTAGTTTTTTTTCAAAATATCAACTAATGTAGATTACACAGTCTGTGCCAAATGGCTTTTTTGGGACAATATTTTAGTTGTCTTTTCTTCATTGGAACATATTTCTTCATCTTGAAAATCAAATATGAAATTTAAAAGAATAGCAAAGATTTTGAGGTCAAAAATTAAACATGATACTTTTAACTGTTAATAGACAAAGACAAAGCTTTCTGAAAGCAAGAAGAGCCAGCTTACAAACACATAAAATGCAAGAAGTATGTATGAAGCTTACCGGCCCCATTACACAAACTATTCTTTCTTTTAGAAGTCTTGAGTATATATCATATGCTCTTTCAGATCTTCCCTATTAGGAAAATAAGATTCATTGAAAAAATACCATATCTGATCTCTAATCAAGAAATAAAATACCAGCAAAAGTTGAAAATAAAAGAATAGCAACAGAACAACAGAAAGCAGTAAGCAAAATAGCATTGAAACAAAAAAAAATAAATTTACAAATAATCTTTTGGTGCAAAAAAAACATTTTGAGGCACACTAAAGTTTTTTGTCTTCTACATAAACATGGAAAAACCACCTTTTGTGTAGACAAAAGGAGTTCGTTTTCACCTTAGGACTCCATTGGTAACATTTTAAATAGGCAACTTGCACTGATTTTGTAACCTCAACAGTCATGTGTTTGCATTTATGATTGGCCTATTTCGATCCACAACTGGGTGTATATATTTCCTACCATAGAGTTTTCAGTCTATGTTCTGACGTTTCAAACTCTGAAGAGTGTCAGACGAAAAGCTTTAGTTTACTAAATATTTGCTTTTCTCAAAGCCATAGTCCATAGTATTAAATACACCAAGCACAAAAAAACCGCTACTGTGTAGACAAAAGGAGTTTGTTTTCACCTTAGGACTCTATTGGTAAAATTTTCAATAGGCAAGCGGCACTGATTGATCAACATCAACAGCCATGTGCTCATATTTCTGATTGGCTATTTCGATCCACAACTGGATAAATATATTTCCTAGCATAGAGTTTTCAATCTATGTCCTGACGTTTTATACACTGAAGAGTGTCAGACAAAAAGCATTTGTATGCTTCAAATTATTTGCTTTTTTCAAAGCTGTTTTTAGATAGATTTAATATAATCAAATCGGCTCATTACCATGAATATTCATTTTAAAATAAAAAAATATAAGACACATGTGGGGTCAAAATTTTGCAGAAAAATGAAGAAACACCAGGCTGAAACTGGAGCCAAGTGTTTACAAAAAAGTGTGTAAAGAGATGATGAAACACTTCTAAAATAGTTTAACAAAATATAGGAACTATACAATGAACGAGAGTATTATTGTAAATATTGACTATCCTAGCATTGCTAAGTCCTAGAAAACAATTAATAGTCCTTTGTGTGCACTATCCAAGTAGCAGTACTACTCCATTCTCCTCAAGTTCCTTTCTGTCTTCCATATGATCAACAAAATTGTGGTTACAGGAATAAATTTAATAAAATCAAGATAAATTTACAATAATAAACATTTTTTTTCAATTTGAACAAAAATGAAATTAAAGACACTCACAGACTGTTCAATGACAATAGGTACCATGGGTTGGAGACATTTTGAAGAAGTTTTGAAATTTCTAGTTACATTTGGAAGTCTATGAGATACATTCTGTAAAATAAATGCAGTAAATGAGGGCAATAAGATTGTTAGAAGTTAGAAGGTTGTCAGAAGCTATTATTTCAACTTGTATGTAAGTACTGTTCTAAAAAAATTTCTAATTCTGCTGCAATCTTATTTGTTTAAAGTTGAAAAGCTGTTGTTAACTTTCGTAATTCTAAAAGGGCTGTTTAGAAAAGGACTTTTGCATTTAGTTGAATTTTTAAAATAAAATGAAACTGAAAACAAGTTTTCAAACTTAGTTGGTAATTCACATTAAAGATTATTATACATACATAAATACAACTGAAATAATATGGCATTTCTCAAAATATTAGTTAGTACCTAATGCAGTATTGTTATTGGAAAGACTTTCCCTGTGAATAATATTCTATCGTTTTATAATGTACTTCAGTCTTTTTCATAGTAGTAATTGCTATTAGATAAATTTCTGTGTGGAGGTATCTGAAATTTAATGAAGTTAAACAAGAAACATTGCATAACATCATAATCTGCGCGCTGCTGATACACAATGGTTTTTCAATCTTACAGTGTTCAATTATATTAACACGACCATAAAGATTTGAAAAAAGCTTATGTCACTAAATTTGACAGCTCTCAAACTTACAAGGGTTCTTTGGAAAACTCGTAGAGCTTTGCAAGCCATCTTGGGTATCAATCCACGATGAGATATTTTTCAACAACAATATTTGATGTCGACTTTATTGGAAATGTCTCGCTTCCATGTTGTCATCAAGTTGAGACTATGTCTACTGGCTTGTTGTAGTTGTAGTTGGAGGAGATAGCCGCATACTGCGAAAAGCCAAAAGTCAAGGCAAGAGGCGTTGTACACCTAACCCGTAGATAGTAGGAGGAGACAGGGGGCTGTGTCCATTGAAAAAAATAATTTAACTTAAAATTTCAACTAGTTTATTTCGGGCTATTTAGTTTTTTCTACAAGTGATTTCTAGCTCTAGGTACAATCAATGCCAAAATTACTTGGAACACCTAACACTGCGCTGTGCTTTTCTATTTCTGATTTGTTTCCCCGAATACAACTACTTCCGTTCCCCTTTCCCCCAGACCAGAACAATGTTAGAGGTATAGAAAAATATAATACAAACCTCAAGGAAAAGCGTACTCCATAACCTTCTTCTTTTTTCTATACTAAATCAACATTGTACCTAGAAGGAGAGGGAGATGGATGATTTTGCCTAGGAAAACTGACGTTGGTGTCAATTTGAAAGAATTGCGTTCCTATCAATTTATATAAATTTACAGCGAGGACCTGACATTTATCTGGATTTGCAATCATTTGATTTTCTTCTAGCAAAGCCAGACCTATGCTTCTTCTTCAAGCATTCAGATGTGGTAAGGTCCTTGAAAAATATGTTAGCATGTTTCCAACAGGAAAGTTCAAAGCCTTACCTATTTCATAAGGAAAAAATATCATTTATGTAAACGTTCAAATGAAGAGAACCAAGGACAGAACCCTGATGTACCAGATAATTTAAAACAAGATACCTTCCTTAAACGTAAGGGAGGTTGCCCTGTATAAAATGCTGATCAAATGACATTTTACCAGAGTTAATTTCACGAGGGATGTTGTTCAATTTGATTTCGCTAGGGAATTCTTATTTTAGCTGATTTGGATTATTCTCATTTGGGTGTCAATTGTCATGCTTCGAATTGGTATTTAAGTCCATTTTGTGCTTCTTTAATGCCATTGGGAATAAATTTTGATTCAGATGGGTGTATTTAATTGCTTTGGGTCGGGATTATCGTGCATATTTAGTATGCTGTTTCCACGCTGTTCTCTCGTCACCACTGTGTTTGGCTAAGGCTTGTTGAAGAAGAGGTGGCTGACGAAGTATGGCTTGCTGACCTCTACTGGCCACCAGGTATGTTTACCAGGCTGTTCTAGGAATGCTCTTATGTCTGTAGCTAGGTCTCTTTCAGTAAAATTTAGTACTCGTATGTATTTCAGTAGTCTCACTTCTTTCAGCATAAATTTTGTCACCTCTTGCTTGTGCCTTTCGTGCATATTTTTCCAGCCGAAATATAGTTGCAACAGCTTTAGGCTATAATTTCACAAACGTTTTACTAGAGTGGCAAGTTTTATTCCTGCTTGATAACATTTATTCTGGCTTGTGCCGCATATTGTGTCTTTCAACTTTTATTCATTATGAACGACCAGGTGTAATCGAAAGCTATTCTTGCAAGAAAATGAATGAATTTCTAACTTTAGGCGCTTTTTCTTTACCATTCCATCATTTTTTATTAAGCCATGCTATGGCAATAGCGGTTTTATTGTTAGAATGAAAGTTCTTGTTTTAAACTATACAGAAATGCTGCTGCTACAATGTTTTCGTTGCATTTTTTCTTGAAAGTCTTTTTTTTGGAATTAGGCCTTTATGTAGAGACTGTGTAGAACGGCTCGTTAAACATTGTAAGACTATTTTTGAGGGGGCCTAGTTGTTGTGGTAGTAAGAATTTTCTTGTCTTGCAAAGCTTTTGTCTTGTTCTGTCTAAAAAATGGTCCATTATGCTCAGTTTGCTTGATAATTGGGCACAGTTTATTTTGCTCTTAATATTTTTCGTTATCCCTGATGCTGCTGGTAGCTCGGGTACTTGTGCATTCCCTAAGCATGAACTTTTTGCAGATGAGTGGCCCTAGTACAGTAAAATTGTTCAGTGTCGTGGTTAATGAAATATCACGTTTTATAAGTTTATCGGGTCAGCAATGGGATTGTTGCACTTACAAAATTCTCCTTTTGGAATTGTTGTTGCCAGTGCTCCTCAGATTAAAACATTTTCATGTTTTGCTGGTGCTTCTTTGCATGCTACTGAATCGACCTTTCATTGTTGTGTCCTTAGATGATGAGCGTCAACCTTCTCCTACTGGAACTTTTTTTATGTCTGCCGTAAGATCACATTTCAATTATGCATGGTTGCTTAGACCCTTTTGTTTGTTTTTCAATACCCATGGCTATTAAGAGGGTATTTGGAATCCAACAGCTTCTAAGCTGCCCCCAAAAATGAGTTAGGGTTGCCTCTTATAGGGAAGATATTGCTCAGGCAAGTAACAAATTCAGGAATGTAACTTTAAAGGAAAATTCAGCACCTTCGCAATGTAGTGAATATTTCAGCACCATTCGCAGAGTAGCACCTCCAGAAAATTCAGTACCTCCGCAGAGTAGCACCTCCACAGAGTAGCACCTCCGCAGAGTAGTGCTCTCTGTTTTTTTATGAGATGATTGGTCTCAACTTGAAATTTGAAGATTGCACAAAATACTGGAAACATAGCATACTAATGCACTTTTCGTCCGACACTCTTCAGAGTATAAATATTGGATAATGACCGAAAGTAAGCAGAAAATTTATATCCAGGTGTGGATTGAAAGTAACGTGAGAGGAAGAAAGACGTGTTTGAATGGTTATCTTGTTTTTACCAATCAACTTATCCAACATCTGTTATGTTAACTTGAAATAGAAACTACAAAGTCTTACTGAAGTTTGAGAACACCCATAAATGTAATAAAATATTACGATGCTATTGATTGTAATCAAATGTATTTTTACAGAATTATTTGAAAAAATCTAGACATGCAAGGGGTTGTCAGTGGTTGGCTGAGAGATCTATAGTCTCCATACCATACTGACCAATCATATGACAACAAACTTGCCTCGCGGCTAGATCTAGGCCTATTTTGCACGTTTTTTATACCAACCACATAAAAAAAGATGTTTAAATTGTGCTGAAAGATAACCTAGATATTTTTTGAGAAATCGTGACGGTGTATCGAACCGGCAAACGGGCGAACTGGAGAACTGGCTAAACTTTAAGCATCGAACCGGCTCAACTCCTTACTTTCTTTCAAAAACTGCCAACTCAGGCAAAGTCTCTTTCCAAGGTCGAAGTTTATAAAAAACATAGAAAAGGAAACACGCTGTAATTTTCTTTTTCACGTTCATTGCTATCTGTCTCTTGTTAAAAGGTGTATCTGCTCATATCTTCTTGCCAAGCCCGAGGCCTGGAGAACTGAAGTAACAACAAAGGCGCTAAAGCCACAAGATGTAACATAGAATAGCCTAACAATAGTATTTTCTCAAATTGGGGTGCTTAGCCGATTCGAGTCTACTTGCTCGCTTCTAGCTGAAGTTATGATAAGTAATTTTTCAAAGGTATTGATACTGTCGAGTCAGATACGACGGAGAAAGGAGATAGAGAAAGTGAGGGTGACTTTTTGATAGAAGATGAGAACCATGTTCTTTCCTTGTACTGATGTCCCAATTAGCTTTGAAGGACGACTGTTTCCAAAAATTTTGCAGACACTCATGTTTAAAAAATGTAGACTTTCTTTCAGTCAATATACATGGTGATTCATATAAAAATTTTTGGCGTGATAAACTTTCGGATGACTCTAAATTTTGTACCAATAAATTTTCGGACAAAGATTTGTCCGAAAGTGTGTCACGCCGAAAATGTTTGTACTTAATGTATTCACATAATTAACAGTGATGAACTCACGTCAGAAAAAATTAAGAAACTCCAGTACTCGAAGAAAAAAATTAAGAAACTATGAAATCGTGATAAAACTGAGAACAACGAAATTTTGTAAAATCCAAGAACATTATTGCCCTGTTGGCCTAGAACTTGTAAGGGATAAAATATACTTTCCATATCTAAATACAGCATCAGAACGGAAGCGAATCTCTTGACGTGATAAAAAAAGGTCACGAACATTTCATAACATCATTCATGACATCATGATTAAGAAACTCTTAAGAAACAATGAGTATTGAAATTTCCAGAACATTAAGAAACTGGAGTACTCAACATCAACCTTTGTTTCTTATAATAATAAAATGAGTGTAGCCCACTAAAATGTAAAATGCATCAGCAGCCATAGTCAAAGAAGGGGGGAGAGCACCCATTAATTGCTACAAAGAGCAAGCTTACAGTGTATTTCAATGTAAATCGAGGGCGGTGATCGGAGTGAAAAATATCTATTAAAGGAACCCTTATGCGGCTTTATTAGGACCAATTGGGATTTGGAATGCCAAGGGACAATACACTCGTACAAACAGGGATTTCAAAAACAAATGGATTTCCGAAAACAAAAGGATTTCCAAAAATTTCAAATGAAACAATAGGACTTCCATGAAGGGTGTACGAGACATTCAAGAGGTATGATTTGCCCCTTGAGGAATACGTTAATCTTTTTCCCTAGGGGCTGCGACACATTCCCCACGCGAGGAAATAATATGATGCATAGAAACAATTGAAATTTTATATCAAGATGTTTGCTGAGATCAAATGCCTCAAGTTATCGGAATATCAAGTCGTAGGGGCTACGGCTTTTTGAGGAAGTTTGATGAAAAATAAAACTTTGCTTGATGTACGTTTTCATGAAAATATAGAAAAGTGTATACATAATTCATAAATAGCTAATGCGCGTAAAAACCTCTACACCCAAATGTATTTACACAGCGTTCTTCGTGCCAGATCGTCATTGCCGCTGTTTTTGTAAATCAGAGCGAGGTTATAGGCAGCCTCTCTATGGAGATCACTGAACTCAGAATACTGCAAAAAAAGAGCACTGATGAAATATTTGACTGCTTAATTATGCAACACAAGAATGAAAGATTAAAAAGCGACGTGTTTATGAAAGGAAACGAATTGACTTTTGGAGAATTCTAAAAATGGCAAGACCTTTAAAACTAAGAAAACTTCAAATACGTGAATAATGATAGATGTATTTCTTTAAAATCTTACCTGATCTTCTTTAAGTGGAAAATTTAGGGCTTTGTTGTAAAACATAACAGAGAAGTGAACCAAACCTAGACGAGAGCAAAAAGTTAAAAATTTTAAGCCTTGTGTCTTGAAAAATTGTGGCAAAGGAAAGGAGTTTTGAGATGAGATGGCAAGAGCCGGTTATTCAAAAATGGAACACGAGTCCAGGTTTTTAAGGCAATTAGTCACGATATTTCATGTTGTGGATCTGCTCAAAACTAATTTGGTGCAACAATAAAGAAACAGTTTATTGAAAAAATTTAAAACAGACGATTTTCTGTCAGCTCTCATGCCGTTGGAAAAATATCCCGTGTTTATCGTTGAATCTGATTCTATTATCCAAAATATTGAAAAACATCTTAAACAGAACCAAGTCGCATATTTACATGGTATTTGGAATATACGAAGATAAGCAATTTTTTGATCATAAAAGAGTTTGTATCTTTCCTTACTCTTCCTAACATTTAAACGTTAGAATCAGTCAGAGTGTACAACAACGATTCCATGCTAGTTACAAAATAAACCTTGAAACATGAACAAATTCATCACTTTAAAAGAGAATAGTTTGGATAATCTAAAACAAGTTCCTTTACTAATTTAAACCTGTTACCAAAAATTAGATAGAAAATCGCAGAAAAGGAATTTGAAGAAAAAAAGTTTAAGTAAAGAAAGTTGAAAAGGAGAAAACTGAAGAAAACAAAGTTGAAGAGGATAAGAATTTTTACTTAACGAGAACTCACCAACTTGATGAAATGCCCGTGCCAAATTGTAACATGCCTCCTGACATCTTCCACGCATATTGTAATATTGCAGCATAAATGCAATACCCTTAAAAACAAATTAGTAAAATTACAGATACTTCTGATTAACATTTGAGGGCGTTACTAGTCGAAGTTCCTCGTCTTTTAATACAAACATTTTGTTTCATACATTGATATTCATTTCCGAATGTTACTTTGAGTGGGGAATCTAGCTGTTATTCCAGGCGTAAGGGTCATGGAGTGTGGTCATATAAAGAGGACAGACCAGGGCACTGCTTGATAGGCACCGCTTGTCAGATTCCCCAAACCTACCTTAAGAAGCTCGGTAGTAACAAATAAAAACACAAACACAAATAACAACATAAAATCTTGCTCTATTAGATTGCTTTTCGTCATCTTTCGAATTCGATAAAACGGCCTATTTACAGCATGATTTTTTTGGCTAAAGGCTAAAGACTTCAAACATCAATAAAATATAGTTCATTAAAAAAAAGAAATTAATGAATGAGAATGAGATCACCATTCTCATCAGCGCCAGGAAATATTTATGACACCATTTAGCGTAAAGCCCTTTTGAAGTTCGACTTGGCTGAAGCGAAGCTCTCTAAAGAAACATGATGTGACCTTGAGAGAACAGGAAGGTCCAATAATAGCCAATGGGTAACATCTGAAAGTTAACAGACCAATCAAAGACGTCAGAATTCGCATTTTCTGATTGCCTGAACATTCTGACTGTTGATTTGATTGGCTGACTGAAAGACCAAATTTTCACTGCCGAATTCGGTCTTTAACCAACCTTTGACCATGGGAAGCAGGGGGAACCTGAGAAGTTGTGAGTGATGGCATCTCTCTATGTATTCTTTAGATTTTTTTCCTTGATCTAATATCTACAATGTAAATTCAAGGCATGACCTACAAATCGCCAATTAAGTGCGTTTCTAACCTAAATTCATACTATAAACCAACTGTTTTCGTGAAATGCAGCGTTTGAAACATATGAGTAAAATTTTCTCCCTTTTTTTCTGCTAATCAATTTGTTAAGTCAAAGACGTAAAAACTGAGGGCTTGAGAGGCACCGTGTCCCCATGTGACTGCAAATTATTACTGCCACCGTGCCCTCTTGACAAGCGGTGACCACGGGAAGTGCCCTACATTAGTTGTGTTTAATGAGTTGTAGCAATACTCAAAACCTAACCTGCAGTACACTAGTATGCCTATGTTTGGTGAATCTTTGGCATGCCAAATGCAAGTACGTGATGCCGATGCACAAGCTAAGCATTGGATCTCTTGGCTTCATACGGAATGCGCGGATGTATTCTCCTGAATAGAAAAGACAAAAGGAATATGAAATTAATGATATCAAGACAGGTAAAAATTTAATCCTGTGTCTGAATCACACACTGTCATTTGCATAACGCTTATGAAGCACAGTGACGACCATCAATGTACTAAGCAATTTTCGTAAATGGCGTTTATATCATTTTCCCGCCCGTTTTATCGCTCACGAATTGAGTCAGCTTCTGCAAGGCGGTAGCAGTGAAAAAGAAGGCTTGAGCCTTGCACTGATCTTTAAGTCTTCAGCAACATCAGTCACACAAGCCTCCACGCTGACATGTAAGGATCCCAACATAAAGATGTAAAAGTGAGTTTATAAGGTTTATTTATGTGTATTAAACAGTTCTGTACTCCCCCTTTATTATTAGAAGAGTAGAGAACTGCCAAATTAAAGCTTTTGTAACTAACGATCGCAGAAGTTTTACTGAGTACAACGGCAGTCTTCTATCAATTTATCGAGCAATCAACTATTTTTTAGTGCAATTTACAATATTATTTGTTGGTGGTGTTGATAAAATAAAAAGGCCTACACCTGTCTGCAAGGCATTCTTGTTATCAAATTCTAGAGCTGTGGTGTTACCTCCTTCTGGCTGAATCTGTATGCATAACAAAGCAAGCTTTAAGTCACATGAAAATTGTTCTCCGTTCATTGCTGGCATGTAACTGGATATAGATGAACGTTATAGATGAAAGATGCAATCTTGTGGGCAGTTGGATGGGTTGTTCTGGTGTTGCAGCGGACATTTTTTTAGAAAGATAAATGAAGAAAAGTAAAGGATAAAAATATCATACCGAGTGCGTATTTGTAGCTGCCACAAAGGAAAGTATTATGCCCGTTGACAATAATCAAAGGCAGTATAGCTGGATGCTTAAAAAGCTGCCGAAGGACATATTTGTGACCTTTTCTATCAGGCATGTTATTGGTGATTCGAGAGAAAAAGTTCCACATAGCTGTGCTGTTTAGTCCTCTCTTTTCTGAGCGCAACAACGCCCAGCGGAACGCATCGAAAGCCTTTAGGTAGTCCCTTGCAAGAAAATTTGTTGTTGCGCTAAGAAAGTCGAGCTCACATCGATATCTTTTGTTTTCGCTGAATGAGCGAAACGAAGCAGATTTGTCGATAATTTCGCATGCTTTGCTATACTGCTCCAGCGAAACCATGGCTTTGATCACCTGTCAACAAAGAGAGGAAAACATGAGAAATTCCTTGTCTTATCCAATGCATATGTCTTATATTTTTTGGCAATAACTACCAGGTGTCGAGATACAGAAAGTCGGGTCGGCTGTGTATCGATTTCTGTAAGTCCTGGAGGTCGGAGTCCTGGATAATATTTGTTTGCCATCAGTCCTGGAAGTCGATGTCGTGTCGACAATCAATCTCATCCTAAGTTTTATCATCTCCTAGATGGCCTACAGAAGTAGTATTTTACTATGCCATGTCGGCGATTCTTCACGTCACGTCTTTAGTATGTTTCCATGTACGCTACAGAGCAACATTTGAATATGTCCTGTAAGTAATTTCATTGCGTCTTATCCGTCCACATGAAGAAAATAAATGTAAATATGTCGTGTCGGCAGCAACACATCGGTCCTATGCTGATTTCTTACGACATAAAATATGAGAACTCTTTTCCAGGCTGAATTTTTTGAGCAAAAGAGAAACGAACAGCCGAAGCAAACCCAGAGATAATTAATTTGCAAAAGAATTCTAACCGAATTGTGAGCTGATACCATGGTATTGCCCATATACCATGCTATAGAATGCAGAACATTAAAGTAATATGGTGCAAACAATGGTAAAATAGATACTGAAAAAAGAATTGTAAGAATCACCTTTAACAAAAGTTCCCAGACAAAAGCCTTGCTAAGACCATCTTCCCTTGAAATTGCTAGCAAAAAATTAAAAACATTTATTGCAGGCACGCAGTGAGGTGATGACGATAAATTATAAAAGCTTTTGGGACCCGATGGAGAACGAAAAAAAAGATATTAAGCTTTTCTGAATGCCATACTGTTAATGAGAATTCATTTTAGTGACACACTTTGATATCAGGTATCTTCTTGATATGTAGACAAATCCAGTGCATAAAAAATGCATTCTCTTTGCTATAATTATTTTTCTATAATGTTTTACACATCTGTCGCAACTGATGCTAAACTTTAGACACAATGCCTGCCAAAAGGTTTGGAACATTAAACTGAATTTCTGTATAGTGTCAGATGTCGATCTCAAAGCTGTTGATATTTAAATAGACGGATATCTAGCTCAACAAACAACGTTTTCTGGAGAATGACGAAATGTCCGTTTTTTCTACCGTTATCAATACTTGAACCGTGTCATTTAATCGTATCATAGAATGGATTTATCTCGCAACTGTGTTGAATAATATCATTTTCTCAATTGGATGTTCCTGGAAATCAAAATGAATTGATAATGTTGGGATTTTCCATTCATGCCAGCGCATTTAATATAACACTGCAGCACATGCTTTTCGCATAATGAATGTTTTTTCTTCTTGTTGATTCATATAGTTGCTTGCGTAATTCATGTTTGGGTAGGTATCCCTAATTGATTTGGTTAACGGCGTTTTGGGCTGACTCAGGCTAATCATGGGCTCACTCAAGCTATTCATCGGTCTAAACAAACAGCTTAATGACGTTTATTAATCCACGCCTGCATTTTAAAGTTATTCATAAAAAATCTTTGACGTAAAGTATGTATCCTGTTTTTCTAAGCATATAAAACGTCCGATTGTAAGGTAAGAAGTGACAGAAACGGTGATAGAGAGATAGGTAATCAGTACCGAGGTGTACGGTGTACAATGAAGAAGGACTGGTAACAACTGTTGTGTTTCCTTAAGTGCTCTCTTGGCACTTTAACATTAAATCTCTGAACCAGCAGATAGTTCTGGTGTTGGCACACTAGATAATTTCTATAGATAACATGAACTCTCGACCACAGTATCGCTAACAAACATTTTAGATTTTTCATCTTCTTCCATTGGGTCAAAGAATCCTACAAGTTATCTCTCTATATCAACATTAATCTTTGAAGAAACTCATGTACCTGGAGTGATATGATAAAGGACAATATAAAGCAATAAATCCAGTTTGAGTAGATGTTGTTCAAAAGACAGATGCACTTATCAAGGATTGGTAATTTGTAATTTCAAGGGAACGCAGAATTATAATAATGGACTGTTATCAAAGTTGGCATAAACAGGGACTGTTATGAAGTGAAAAAATTTTGGTTGCACTCCAATATACGTATAATTCTTGGGCCATATGTCTGATTAACTGATTAGGTAATCCGCAATCGGATTTCAACAGCTCATCTACCGCACATAGTGAACTTTATAATAAAAAATGTTTAAGTAACTTTATTAGGAATAAAAAAAGTTCAAAACAAACCTGCGGACTTAAAATAGTTGACAAAGAATATATATCCATTCTCAGCCAAGCTTTCAGTTTGACCTTGTCCATGCAACAATAAGCATTTTTGATACCAAAGTTTAAAATCCTTTAAAAGAAAGAGTGTAATATTGATTATGATGTATTATGTAAAGTTCGTGTTTACGATTCTCCAACTTCACAATTTATTTGAACTAAATATTATGAAATTGAGATCCAGAAACAGGTGGAGAAGCTACACAGAAGTACAGAAAAGGATTTTGACCTCAAGATATTGTAACTATCTACTTTCATTAAGTTAATTCAGCAAAACTCATTCTACATACAACCGAGGTACTGTAAAACAAGGCAATGGATAAATCCCAATAATATTATCTTCTTCCCGTAAAAACGGAAGGTCGTAGTGTTCACCAGAGTTAACGAAACAAATTCTCAGGCTCAAGACTCAATTCTTAAAGGCATTTACTAGGGTGTGAGCACTTAAGTTTCACGTGATATTGGCAACTATTGTTTACAACTGACTGTTACCTCATGTGGTCAGTCTCAGGTCATAAATTATATCACCACGACCCCCGGGACCATGACTCAGTATATTTGGGTACACCCTCTCATTCTGTCTCAATGCCTGTGTCTATCTTGACTCGATGCCTTTAGATTTGGACCTCTACTGTTAAGAACATCAGCTGATCAAGTTGTTTTCCTTTCCAGCGGGATTAGCCTTTACAACGAACTAGATGCCAAAACAAAACGAGCCTCCGATTTAAAAACTTTGGAGAGGAACCAATGAAAACTTCCCTGCCTTAGATGATATGGTATTACCTTTTTCTTTCAATTTTATCTTTCTATTAATAAGAGTAGTTTAATCTTATGCATGTTTGCAGAAGGTGTAAAGTTTAATCGATTTCGTTTACAATTTCAAAGTTTGACACAGCCTCTTGTAGAGCAGTCTGATGGGGCGGCCGTTAAAGAAAACGAAAGATAAAATTTATTTCTTAACCGTGACCTGAAGCCTCTACAGTCAACAAAATTGATTCTAAAAGTATGTAACAGGAATAAATTTTGAAAATAAGGCTGTTGAATATCTTATAAAAATGTGTTTCACTTGATATGAAGAAAACAGCAGGAGAGGACAGCAGCAGAGGACTGGAAGAATTAAAATTATAAATTTTGACATTAAAACATCTCACAGAGCTGTGTTTTAAACTAAATAAGTTGAAGACTAGTTTGCTTTTAAAAGATCTCATCTTACATTTACTTTAATTCACATGCATTTTTCTAGATAAGCTATTATAGGAAATAAAAAAAAATTCAAGCTCAAAAGAATTTTATATTTTCGTATATAACTATAAAAAGTCAGCCTGCAGTTTCTTATAAGCAAATTTCTTGCCTGCAGGGTCTTTAAAAGCAAGTCAAGCAGACAGTTGAGGATATTTGAGCCAGAACAAAATCAGGTAACAAGAGTTGGCTTACGTCTTTTTTAGTTATCTCTACGATGCATTGAGAACTGTTTTCATCCATTGTTTCATCTGTGCTAGATCCTAAGGAAAATCACGATATAATAAACAAAAACAAAGAACTAGAATACTAGTCTTTGAGCTACACTATTGGCGGTTTCAGGGAGGTAGAGGGGGGCCACGGCCCCAGGCCCCGCATTTATGGTAGCCAGAAGGGGCCCCGCGCCTATGTAAAACATGAACATTGTGAAAAACAAGGGCCCCGCAGACTTCTCGGTCCAGAGCCTCGCAGTTTCCAAAACCGCTGCTGCGCTATACTCTCATATTTCTTGGTGTCACCAGAAAGAGTATTTCCAATTATTTCAATAATTTAGGCCTAGTTTGTCAAACAGTAGAAAACTCTACTTTCAGCCAGCGACATAAACAGAAAGCCTGTTTAGAAAGAACTCGATCTGATCGCTATCAATACTCGCTACTTTTACTAAAAATGCTTTTTATGTAACTTATTTATGTTGTTTTGGCTCGTCAACATTGCAACTTATTTATGTATCGTGTATCGTTGAGTGTTATAGCTGCATGATTCGAATGCGTTCATTTCCAAAGCACTATTCTCCCTTGGCAGTGCAGACTGCGTCTATAGACGAATACCCGACAGATTAGCAGCAAACACGAGTTTAATATAAATAAGAAATTTGGTGCGACTATTGTTTATAATGCGATACGTATAACTGAGAGTAGACAATATTTCTGAAGCTCAAACCTGCCAAGATACTGCGAGCTTCTTCAGTACGGCCTAGTCGACGGCATAAATTGGCAAGCTCAAGCGTCACACCTAATTGGTTGGGAGCCAATTCTAGCACTTTATAATATGCATCGGCTGCCTCGGATAGCTTTCCGACTGCATGTCGGCATTCGGCAAGTTTTAGCCACACTGCAGCCTTAAACGGGAAAGAGAGAGCTGTCTTATTACTCTATAAACAAAATCAACCTTCTAGAAATAAATCAACGAAGGCAACAGTTGTATGATGATCGCATTAAGCCTGAAACTCAGAATAGCAACTTAGAAACGTTCTGTTCTATATGGCATCAAGCACTTTAAGACAGACTGGTAAACAGTCATTTTTACTAAACCAAGATGCGACATTTTGGTCCAACGTCTTAAAACAAAAACTTCCAAGCAAATTTTAAAAAAACATGGCTAATTAGATCATGAAATGCAAAAACTTCAATAATTAATTCCACCATTGCATTAGAATTGTTTTTTTAAATCAAATTTTTTTAATATTGTTTCTTTTAATCTCATTGAATTATATTGTATTTACTATAATTATTTTAGCTTAAATAGAATTTAAATGCATGATCCCCTTAATGCATGCCTAAAAAATTGAAATGAAATGGAAACATAAACACAGAAAAGTTGTTGATGTTTTTAGATCCGATACCTATGTTTTTACCAATATTGATTGAAGAAAACCATAAACAATAAAAGTAGAGTTTTTCTTCTAATAATTAGCAATTTCATTTTAGCCAAGCATCAAGTTGCTGAAAAGAAAGATGTATAGCCAAGCATGAAAGGAAACAGCTACAATAAATGAGATCAATCTTGGCGAAGCAATGAAACAAAAGTGAGTAAAAAGTCAGATCATTTGGGACTAACAGTCGTAAGTAATCTCTTTGCATTAGATTTATTAATGCTATAAAATTAATTTGAGTTGAAACAAAAACTGCACGAAACTTAATAATAGTAATAATATTTTAAATTCACAAAGGTTAATTTGTTCAGTAAATTAAATTACTGGCATCAATCAAAGTCCGGTATTTTACGTAATAAAAGCTTGTATTAACCAGAATAAGATTTTTTGAATGTATACGAATGAAAGTTTAAAAATTACAGAATTAAAGTAAAGGAATTTACAAGAATGAAATTTAGATGAACTTGAAGAAAATAAAAAAGAAAATATCTTAATGTTTACAAAGTTTAAAAATGAGAGACGAGAGTATAAGAAATTTCTGGCATGGCATGGATATAAAAGTAGGAATAGCAGCCCATTCACGCACAACCGGCATTTATTTGGATTCTAAAGAAGAATAACAGTAAAAAGATTACTTTACAATACTTTTCCGACGCGATAAGCTCTTCAAGGTACCAAATTGCGTCTTCACATCTTCCTACAAGTTAAAGCTTTTATCAATATAATTGAGACTGAGAAAAGTTTGCGGTGGCATGAAATTCATAAGCAGCTAGGCCCTCGACACATGCAGGTGTAGAGTCAAGACCCTTAATAAAGTGTATACTGGTTAAAGGTACCCTAAGGTTAGTCATGCAACATAATTAGATTATAGAAATGTCCAACAGAAGAGCGAAAGATTTAATGCTTTTTATTGGATATTTGCTTCATATAATACTATCTTTGCACCTTATTATGCATCAATAGCCCAGTTGTAAAAGCGTTACAAAGAACTTCACAAGGAAAAAAATTATTTCTTTAAGTCACAAAATTTCAGTTTTCCACAGCCGATAGCTTACGTAAATTTCAATATTAATGCGTTATGCATAATGTAGAACTATTATATTTCTGCATAAAAAAGAAGAAATTTTGGGGTATAAAAATTGGAAAGAAATGTTGATCTTCAAGAGGGGGTGGCAACAGAAGCGCTATAATTTTGTTAGATGCACAAGCACTACTTCAAATATCACTTGCTTAAATGTTTGCTTCATTTCCTCAGTCCATTTCAAAAGAACATCTTTTGCAAACCACCCCCCCCCCCCCTGATGACTCTCTAGAAACGCTTTGTGTTGTTTATCGCAAATTATTCAGCATAAACTCACAAAATTTGAAAATGTTTGTAATTCTCTATAGATAACTGGGGTGGCCACATCTTACAGCCCCCATAGCTGCTACGTTCATGATAAAGAGTCGTCATAAGTGGAAATTCACTTATTATAACCTTGGACATATAAACTTATCAGGGCTGTCGGGTATGCGTCTATTGCCAAAAATTACTTGACTCGAATTACTTGCTCAAAAAATTAATCTCTGATGTTATATCACCGTCCCATTATTCGATAGTGATTCTCAAGTAACTTACTACCGATAACAATTTTGTTTTCACTAGACGGGATTTTCACATGGACTGTTCTTTTGGATTGGTTGTCGGAACAAGTCGCAAAGTTAGATTGCAGTGGGAGTTCTCCTTTCATGGGGCCTGCATTCCAAGCTTAACAAAAATGTAGGCTCAAACTACATTGCATCTTTGTATGTACTTGTCACCATTTACAGGTGTAACAAGATTGGCCCTGTTGCAAACATAGACATGATTGGATTCTATGAAATAACATCCAAAGCCTTACAATTTTCTTCCACGAAAAGGGTGCATTGAAGGTTGAAATAAACTAGCATACCTTTCTATGCTCAATATGCACTAATCATAAAGATAGAAAGACATTGGGACTTACCAACATTGATGTATGCTTCAGAAACATCCAAATACAAGTCCCCAACGTCTTCTAAAGATTCTTTAAATAACGGGCAAAGAACGCGCTGTGGGAGAAAGAGCATCAAAATAATATGCTGGATGTTTTTTAGAATGCTGGATGTTTTTTAGAAGACTGTTCGGTATTGGTGAGAGTATTTCAAGGTATTTTCTGGCAAGGTATGTCAAGGTATTTACTGGCAAGGTATTTTCTCAATCACTAAGCAACGAAAAGAAACATAAAGAATTTGTAGATATTAAGCATTATCGATACAAAGGAAATGGTAGATAAAATTACAAACATATAGTCAACACCTATATGTTTAATGAACTGGCCACGGATGATCAATGCAAAATACAAAACCTCACACTTATCAAACATCAAGTAGTATTGCATCATTTTTTTACTACTGACTACCAAAAAGTCCTTTTTACCGAATCGAAGCAAAATTTACCGAAGGAAACAAAAATATTGGGGGGAGAGAGGTATCACACCCCTCAAAAACCCCTTGGCATGTCTCTCCCTGTGAACAGCATATCAATAAGTGGCTAGATGAGTTTTGCGAGAGACCAAGTACATGCTACCAGAAATAAAGACGACAAACAATGTTTACCTGGACGTCAAAACAAACTTTCAGTTCGATGGCACTCACAGCAATCTTCACTCGAATGTCGATAGGCACGTGGTCTGGAATATTCCATTGATCGTTGTCACGTTTTGCGCTGACATCAGCCTTCTCCGCCTCCTTCTCTTCCATCACTTCCTTGCTTACCTTATCAAGGTCAACCAACTCTGTTTGCCGCCCCTCTTCTTCCGCTTGAGCGTTCTTCGACGGCGAAAGCAAAAACTCGGTCCACGAAGGAGGGACTGTGGACAAATCAGGATTTTCACGCACAGGCTGGGTTTCTTGGACAAGAGACTTAGCAAACTGAGTGGTAAACTCAACATTTGTGCTTTCAATTTGCTTTGTTTCCAAAAGGCTGTTGATGGATTCTATCATTTTTGGAGGTAGCTTGACATCGGAGGTCTCTTCGACATTCTCTGCAAATGATTCTTCAGTTTTGTCTGATGCTGACAAAATCGAAGCCGGAATTTTTACTCCAGCGTGCTTACAAACAACCTTAAACAAACAAAGAAAAGTGCTTTGCATACAATAAAGGAATAGTCTTGAAGGAAAAAAAAATTAAAACCATTTAGAAACGTAAACGTGATGCCCAAGCTTTTCATCATATGTAGCATATAGACATAAACACAAAATCCAAAACAACAAGAAAACAGTACAATGTCAAAGTATAAATATATATGAATACATATCCTTGCTGTATGAAACAGGAAGGTTCTAAGTTGCCTTCTATTGTATACAAAACAGCAACTTAGAACCGTCCTTTTTTGTACACCAAACGTTTACAGCTCTGCATCGAGCATTTAGTGACAGACCGATAAACAGTCACTTTCTTTATATGAAAATGTTTATAGACTTTCTAATAAACACTATCTCATACACGCTTCGATTTTTGTCTTCACGAGCTTACCTGCAGACTTCTTTCAAAATTTTTAGCAGATATATGAAGCTCGGCTAGCATGTTTATACCTAAAAATGATATTGTAATATAGAATTTTATAAATATTGCATTCTTGTATGATATTTGCTAGAATGATAGAATGATAGAAATCATGGCCCGAACAATTTTTCCACCAAACACACCGATTTTGCATGATTCATTGGCTATGTTCATCTTCAAAACATAACTTGTCAAATATAAACCTGATGTAAGAATCTTTGAACCTGCAATTTTCATATGCACCGACAAGGCCAAAGAAAATTCATTTTAGGGATGTACTGTACTTAGAGAAAACATAACAGGTACTACAATTACAGACATACAAGGCAATTATAGTTGTTTCCTCAACTGCTGATCACTGCTATATGTCATTGATCAAGGAATCTTCACTTCAAATGCTAACCTACTTCAATAAATACAAGAAGATACAGTAATAAGGAATAAATGGCATTAAACGTGAAAAGGAATACAAAATGTTCACACTCATACGAAGATACAGAAAATTGCACAAGAAACAGTATCCCCGAGATGAAAATGCAATCACTTACAGAAAACGTCGTTTCTGAAAAAAAAACTGGCCTACCTTCAAAATCGACATAATCAGGGTATTTTGCAAACATTAACTCAAGTATCTCAATGGCTTTCTCAGCGTTATCAGCAAAATGGTGGATCTAAATGCAAAATCATTTGTATAAAGCAAGGACATTGCCTAAACAAATGCAACGAAAGGCTCTTGGTGATGTTTTTGGCTTTCTCGCCAAACTACAAGAACTTCAAAATCCATTTGAATAAACTTTGCATTCTATTATTTTATGATTGAAATGAATTATGAAGATGCACTTTATGACAATACTGCTCTACACTGTCTTTGCTCTAAGTTGCAACTTTAAAGCAAGAAAAGAGCGTCTTCTTTCTGAAAGTGGCTTTTAAGTTGACGTCTTGTAAAAATTCTTTCGACTCTATTAAAGTCTGCGAGGCTTGGCAAAAGAGCATTTACAAAGAAAAGATTAGAAACGACAGAGCCTATATAGAGAAATTGAAGGTGAAGACAACTTTTTGTAGAGACTTAGGGAGAGGTAGGAATTCGTTTTCTTCGTGAAATTGAGAAGACTTTTTTGAGGCCAGTTAAACATGGAACATGATCGGCAAATAAAAAAGCTAAGACCAATTGAAGCCTGAAGAGATTATAACAAAATAAGCATAATATAAACGGATGTCGCTTTTGTCATTTTCGGAATGATGACTGTACTTTTGAAAAGTTAGGAAAATAAGGCAAAGGATGAAAACGTTTCGAAGATTATAATACCTGTGCCATTTCCTTCCCGAATTCAATCATCTTAGCACCGTCGACAAAAGTTAAAATCTAGGGATGAATATTATCAATGGCATTAGCTGTAATGAATTATCAAACATCTAATTTAAGGCTCGCCCGACGTATGATGGTCGGTAGAAGAACACAACAAATCTCTTGAAGACAAAGACACATTTTGCGAGACGACTGTCAGACATAGATGGTTGCAAGACTTTTAACCGGCAAAAAATAAGAGATATCGCGTCAAGTGGAGTACAGAGACGTTACTTATTTGACCTAGCCTGGTCTGACATAACCTCATCTGACCTGACATAACCTAACCTCGACTGATGTGACCTGACCAAACCTGACACGTTATTATTAGACCTTATCTTATGGGACCTGACCTGACCTGACCTGACCTGACCTGACCTGACCTGACCTGACCTGACCTGACCTGACCTGACCTGACCTGACCTGACCTGACCTGACCTGACCTGACCTGACCTGACCTGACCTGACCTGACCAAGCACTTTGAGACACCGTTTACACTGTCCCGGGACAATTTTGTACTGTTACGGTTCGTAAGTGTTTACACTGTCGCGTTTCCAAATTGTTTCATTTAGCCGTTCCATTTACACTGTACCGGTAAGACCTTAATTTAATGGTAGAACATTGTTTCGAAAAACCTGTATTTAGTCAACCAAGGCTTTTATTTTGCCGCCGAAGTCAACAATCGAATTCTTATTGAGAGTTAAAATGGAGAAGAAGGCCGATAAAAACTTCCCTTGGACGAACGAAAAGGTGGCTTTAATTTTCAGTGTTATTTTAGACTACAAAACTGCAAAGTCCAATCAAGGCTTGGACTGGGAAACAAAACAAGCCTTTTCTGTGGTAGTCTTTTCTTCAGAATTTCCTTTTCTTCAGAATTTGACAACGTAGTTACGCCACAGTCAAAGCCTCGATTACCTGAAACAGCCATACAAAAGACCTCTTTGTGAATCCGTGACAAAATCGTTTCGGATAGGTGTTTACACTGTCCCGTTCAAAAACGGAACCGTGACGGTAAAAAAATTCGTTCGCTTTCAAAGCAGGGTCAAAGCTGTTCCGGTTAGCAAATCGTCACGGTTCCAAACTGCTAGTGTAAACGGTAGGGCGAACCGCGACAGTTTTGTCACGGTTCCAAACTTGCACGGGACAGTGTAACGGGGTCTGAGACAGTTTCTTTAAATGAAATACACATAAAAAGAACTCTGCGTGGCCTACCTTATCTGCCCCCTGTCTAAGTCTACAACTTGTCACTGTTCTTAATGCTTCAAATCGATGAGAACTATCATATTATCAACGTTTTTGGTAAAAAATTGCTATATTTTGGAGAAGAATCGAAAATAATGAGCCCACGCAGAAAAATTGGAAATCTGCAGTTTCAATTTATCTGCGTGGCCTACCTGATCTGCCCCCCTGTCTAAGTCTGCAAGTTGTCACTGTTCTTGATGCTTCAAATCGATGAGAACTATCATATTATCAATGTTTTTGGTAAAAAATTGCTATATTTTGGACAAGAATCGAAAATAATGAGCCCACGCAGAAAAATTGGAAATGTGAAGTTTCAATTTATCTGCGTGGCCTACCTTATCTGCCCCCCCCCCCCCCTGTCTAAGTCTACAACTTGTCACTGTTCTTAATGCTTCAAATCGATGAGAACTATCGTATTATCAACGTTTTTGATAAAAAGTTGCTATATTTTGGACAAGAATCGAAAATAATGAGCCCACGCAGAAAAATTGGAAATGTGAAGTTTCAATTTATCTGCGTGGCCTACCTTATCTGCCCCCCTGTCTAAGTCTACAACTTGTCACTGTTCTTAATGCTTCAAATCGATGAGAACTATCATATTATCAACGTTTTTGGTAAAAAATTGCTATATTTTGGACAAGAATCGAAAATAATGAGCCCACGCAGAAAAATTGGAAATGTGAAGTTTCAATTTATCTGCGTGGCCTACCGTATCTGCCCCCCCCCCCCCTGTCTAAGTCTACAACTTGTCACTGTTCTTAATGCTTCAAATCGATGAGAACTATCGTATTATCAACGTTTTTGATAAAAAGTTGCTATATTTTGGACAAGAATCGAAAATAATGAGCCCACGCAGAAAAATTGGAAATGTGAAGTTTCAATTTATCTGCGTGGCCTACCTTATCTGCCCCCCTGTCTAAGTCTACAACTTGTCACTGTTCTTAATGCTTCAAATCGATGAGAACTATCATATTATCAACGTTTTTGGTAAAAAGTTGCTATATTTTGGACAAGAATCGAAAATAATGATCCCACGCAGAAAAATTGGAAATGTGAAGTTTCAATTTATCTGCGTGGCCTACCTTATCTGCCCCCCTGTCTAAGTCTACAACTTGTCACTGTTCTTAATGCTTCAAATCGATGAGAACTATCATATTATCAACGTTTTTGGTAAAAAGTTGCTATATTTTGGACAAGAATCGAAAATAATGATCCCACGCAGAAAAATTGGAAATGTGAAGTTTCAATTTATCTGCGTGGCCTACCTTATCTGCCCCCCTGTCTAAGTCTACAACTTGTCACTGTTCTTAATGCTTCAAATCGATGAGAACTATCATATTATCAACGTTTTTGGTAAAAAATTGCTATATTTTGGACAAGAATCGAAAATAATGAGCCAACGCAGAAAAATTGGAAATGTGAAGTTTCAATTTATCTGCGTGGCCTACCTTATCTGCCCCCTGTCTAAGTCTACAACTTGTCACTGTTCTTAATGCTTCAAATCGATGAGAACTATCATATTATCAACGTTTTTGGTAAAAAATTGCTATATTTTGGACAAGAATCGAAAATAATGAGCCCACGCAGAAAAATTGGAAATGTGAAGTTTCAATTTATCTGCGTGGCCTACCTTATCTGCCCCCCCCCCCCCCTGTCTAAGTCTACAACTTGTCACTGTTCTTAATGCTTCAAATCGATGAGAACTATCGTATTATCAACGTTTTTGATAAAAAGTTGCTATATTTTGGACAAGAATCGAAAATAATGATCCCACGCAGAAAAATTGGAAATGTGAAGTTTCAATTTATCTGCGTGGCCTACCGTATCTGCCCCCCCTGTCTAAGTCTACAACTTGTCACTGTTCTTAATGCTTCAAATCGATGAGAACTATCGTATTATCAACGTTTTTGATAAAAAGTTGCTATATTTTGGACAAGAATCGAAAATAATGAGCCCACGCAGAAAAATTGGAAATGTGAAGTTTCAATTTATCTGCGTGGCCTACCTTATCTGCCCCCCTGTCTAAGTCTACAACTTTTCACTGTTCTTAATGCTTCAAATCGATGAGAACTATCATATTATCAACGTTTTTGGTAAAAAATTGCTATATTTTGGACAAGAATCGAAAATAATGAGCCCACGCAGAAAAATTGGAAATGTGAAGTTTCAATTTTTCTGCGTGGCCTATCTTATCTGTAGTGATTGGGGCTCTCTAATTTCAGTAGGCAGCTTTTGCCATATTTATTGGTCAATAAATCTAATGCTCTCAGTACCATGTGTTGTTGCACTTCTGTACCTCTCTGTACCTCTCTGTACCAGTGCTGTTCTTCCACTGGGAAAAATAACGTTGCTGTTTGCTCGAAATTCATATTTTAGGTTTCTAGTAACAAAGATATCCACCATAAATGCCGGATTCAGGTTATTGACAGTTTTATGTATCCCAGCCAAGAATAGCTGTAAATCTATCTGGTGAAGAGACACTGATTCTGTTTTATTAAATAAGGACTCTTTCTGTTATAGTAAGTAATTGATCAAAATTGGAAGTGCTATCTTTGCATATGATTCGAAGAGCACATTCATGAATCTTGTTTACCGTAAAAGCTCTATTAAGCCCCCTCTCTATTTAGCCCCCCTTTCTAATAAACCAATCTTTTAGGCAGAAATTTGAAATAAGCCCCCACTCTCTATTAAGCCCCCTCTCCATTTTCATACAAGACAGACTACAGAGTAAAGTGCAATGATTTAGTGATAGCTTATGATGTATTTCGTCGTAATATTGCCAATTTTTTAATTTCATGTGTTTGAGAGTGATATTGATTATTTTAAAGCAATACCAGATGATGATGTTTTGCAGCAAGATATTGCTGATTTGATTATTTATTCAGACGAAGATGAGGAAAGACTCAAAATTTCAATGAATTCCATGATTTAACGATTAGATTTCTGCCACTGTTCTGTTATACATTTTCGTTTTTAGACATAAACCAGAAAGCTACAGAAAAATAAACATCATTATTGTATCCTTGATCTTGTTTTTTGATATTAGCCCCCCTCCCTCTCCAATAAGCCCCACTCTCTATTAAGCCCCCCTCTAGGACCCCGAAAATTAAATAAGCCCCCGGGGGCTTAATAGAGCTTTTACGGTATTTCATTATTTGAATTACTACCATAGAACATCCACAGAAGTAGGCAATAACTAAAATTAGACATTATGAGGGAGTTCATTGCTAGAACTAGTTGAGGTGCAGCCATTAATGTTGATATGCGATTTACAGCAAGAAGTTTTTGACTGGCCTTTTTGCAGAGGTTTGCAGGGATTGGAAGCTTAACATTTTGTCGAAGGTTATTCTAAGAAGTGTCTCTTTGGTACTCTCTTTTATCAGATTTATACAGAGACCCCTTTATCTTTTTTCCGAATATTTGAAGATGTCATTTTTCTTTGTTCATTTTCATGTAACTATCCTCAAACCATTGTGATAACAAGCAAGCGTTTCTTTCGAGTGATTCTAATATTACGTGCAGATCGGATCCACAAAGAAAGATAGTAGTATCATCCACATAATTACATAGAAAGTAGAAAGTAGGACAAAGAACTACAAAGTATATGGTTGCAAATCCCTATTCTAAGCGTAGAAAGGTGTAAAGGTTTTCGAGATTGGGATTGGTTAACTCACATTGTATTCTTTGTTGTACCT
Source organism: Rhopilema esculentum (assembly GCF_057945365.1). Classification (NCBI taxonomy): domain Eukaryota; kingdom Metazoa; phylum Cnidaria; class Scyphozoa; order Rhizostomeae; family Rhizostomatidae; genus Rhopilema; species Rhopilema esculentum. Next base: position 9,612,199 of record NC_142822.1, on the reverse strand, counting down.
TTTAGTGCAAATCGTCTCCATTCCACACCCTTACTATACATCATGGGCACATGCTCTGCACTTTGTTTCCACATTTTTGCTGCTATATGCATAACCAAAAATTACACTTGAAATGCTTAGGTGCCTTACGAACTGAGCAAAGAGAGCAGGGAATGACTTTTTGAAGCCATGTTCTAAAATTTCTCCATGCAATCTGCTTTTAGAAACATCAAAACAACCAACTCGCAACCAGGGCCACCAAGTAGGGAAACAGGGGAAATCGCCTTTGAGGGTTTCGGGGGCCTCAAAAAGTAAAACATTTCATTTCCAAAATGCAATAAATCAAATACTAATTACAAAAGAAGCGATAAAAAAAGGTACGCCAAAAAAGAACAACGTTTTAAACGATGACAAGAAAATGACTGCAATAAATGTTCGGAAATGTATTTTAAGACAATCGAAAGCGCGTGGTAGCAAAAATTTAGCAAAAATCTTTCCCTCTATCCCCAGGGCTTCTAGCTCCTTTCGGCGGCACAGCTCACAACAATTCCAAAACATATCTATGAAATTATTGCTCTATATCAGGGCTTGTAAAAACAATCTTTTCAATATCTTTGGCATTTTATAGAAACTTTGCTAGGATGCCCCTTAATGCAGGCGTCCACCACTCTAGTGATGGTTTCTTCGTCCTTGTATGCACAAAAAGATATGAAACAATACGCTTTTATAAGAATACCTAATTTTTTGATGAGCTTCAATATTCTTTCATTTTTTTATTATGAGCCTAAGATTATTCTTAAATTAATTTTAAGCGAAATAAGGTATAACCGAATTGCATTATAGTTTTAAGGACTTCAAGACCAGATACGTCTATTTCAAGACATAAATACGTCTATTTCAAGACAGCGTGAAACACAGACTTGTTTTGCTTTCCAAAAGACTCAAAAAAACAAAAAATTTAATTTTTGGTGAAGTTTGAGCCTTGTGCTCTACTTAGATTATTCTTAAATTTCAGAGATTTTTAGCCCCAATGTTCTTATAGACTTTATTCTTATAACAAAAAGTGTATACACCATATCTGTACTGAGACCTGTTCCTGCTCTTTTGACGCATTACTATAATGACAAACATGATCCAAGCTGTATCACTGCGTAAGACTGTGTGGTGGTGCCAAGTGCAATAAGGCTGCGTTTGACATTACGCTGATGTAAAGTTGCCCACTAAGACTAAAAACAGTTTTAATCATTGCACAAAACCGTCTCAATGCTGCTACCCTGGGTACCAAAGCCACAAAATTTGAGCGCTTAACTAGAGACCCATTTTAAGGAACGTCCTCCGCTTATACACTCGTATCTTCTGATTTCCGCGCTCGAATTTATGTTGCTCTGGTACCAGTGTACAATACTGCACAAAGTGGTAATTACTACACCTTAATATTACCATTTTTAATGATAGTTGGAAGGTAATTTTTTTGAGCAACTTCTACATAGTAGTATTTTTTTAATTTTATTATGTAAATCTTTAAATTGGCCCCTCCCTCTTTTGGTAGTTTGTTAATTATAGTAAGAGCAAATTGAAGAGAAGGGCTTAAACAAGGGTGGGAAAAAAAAGAATCATTTGAAAATTGAAATAAATTAGCCCATTATCAAAGGCTCTTTTAGTTTTTCAATTCACTATGAGAATTGAACATTTCTAAAAAATCATTTATGTCAAAAGCATTTTGGAATTTCTTTTTATTTATTTACCTTCATTTCTCCAAATATGTTCAATTTATCATGGATAAGAATCCGCATAATACGATTAGGGGCTTATTCAATGGCAGGGGCCATCGCGACCACGCCTTTAAGCTTAGCTTGCATTTATTCATTTATTTTAAACCTTTTACATTTTCAGGCGTAATTTTGTTTCTTTTAACAAATCATGATTTAAATTGAAATTTATTACTTAATAAGACACCAGTCTTTAGTTTAGCTTAGGATACATTTCAGAATTTTTCTTACAGTAATTTTCTTGCAATTGTTTAAAAAATTTACCTTTGCATTTGTTATGTTTGTTGATTCCTTTCTTAAAAAAGATTACATTATGAAACATTACAAAAAGGGACGCCGGAGAATGGGGCGTGAGGGTCAACCACCCCTGTTGCCTTTTGATAGGAGGGGCAAGAGGGGCCAGCGTGCCCATTTGATTAAAGTACCCTTGAAAACCGCCCCATTGTAAAAATCAGAGAGATTCCGTTGAAATTCTGATTGCAGTGCTCAATTCATGACAACATTTCTCAAAACTTGTAAAATAAATCCTTATGCCAAAGTTAGCCAAATTTCAAGATACGAACAGAAGATTGAAATAAAATGTCAGTTAGTAGTTAGTAGGAGGAATGAGTAGAAGCTGAAAATTATTTTCAAAGGCCCTTTACTCAAGCTTGTCCCCTTGCTCTTAAGTCGTTCCACTTCCAGTGTCCATGATAACAGACCTTGAGAACCTGGGACAAAACTGCTCCTGCTCCCCCTTGCAGCCATTTTAGAAGTCGGAATCAAATTTGAGGACCTTAGAGATGCCTTTTATAAATTTCTTGAAATAAAATTATAATTTAGAAAAAGTGTATATCAGCATTTTTCTCCGTGAGGTCTTATACTTAATTACTCTCCCTAAGAAATCAAATCAAATCATAGTATTTACAATGCACAAAGAGATGTTATTTTCCAAAATATTGATTTCCAAAATTATTTTATCTCGTTAGTTTATTTTACTAATTTGTGGCCGAATGTATGTGCTATCAATCTTGCACTAAAATGTATGTGCTATCAATCTTGCACTAAAATGTTGTATTTTTTTTTCTTTCTCGATTAAAAACCTTTGGGGGATTGAAAAAAAATTTAATCCAGGGCGAGAGCTTTTTTGAAGAGAACCTCTGTTGTAAGATTTGATGACATTATGCAAGGTACAGGCGCCAAAATAGCTTTCGCATGGGCTGCATGCAGAGCGGCCTCTGTTATGCAAATTAGATGATCCAGACGCAAAAAAAGATTTGGAGTGGGCCCACGCAGATTTGGTTGCCACGCAGATTCTAGTATCACAACTGTACAAAATTCGTTCGCTTTCAAAGCAGGGTCAAAACTGTTCCGGTTAGCAAATCGTCACGGCTCCACACTGCTAGTGTAAACGGTAGGGCGAACCGCGACAGTTTTGTCACGGTTCCAGACTTGCACGGGACAGTGTAACGGGGTCTGAGACAGTTTCTTTGAATGAAATACACATAAAAAGAACTTAAAAGACATATCAATGTAACCTTGAACTTTCCATGTCTATAGAAATTTTTGGAAAATAACACTCAAGTTTCTTGTACGGAATCATAACCTTACCTTAAGAATAGTGTTGTAACACTCTAGTGCTTTCTTGAAGTCACCCTCTTCAAATATAAGAGCAGCACGCTCCCATTGAAGAACGACATTGTGACGAGCAACCTTGCAACCTGTGGATATATAGCTTGATTAGCAATCATATGGGCACTAAAAGTGCAATTACAGAAAAGATAAAGAATATTGTCAGTAGTAAGCATTTTGTTAACTATGCAAGCACTGACTACTTGATGCAAGGTTCAACAGGACTCTTTTTCATTCATAAAATTCGTTTCGTTCATTCATATTGGATTGCATTATAAACTCAAAAGATGCTAGAGTGTTAGCAAAACAGAGGCAAAATAAGTGAATGGAGGGGGGGGGGTCATGGCGTATTAGTTAATATTATCCGTATCTTATAGTAGATTGAGCACTTTTGAGCCACCTGAGTCTCTAAGTGTATCGTGGTACCCATAGGAAACATTTCCAAAGTTGGGGACACATGTAGGAACAAATAGGAACTAAGAAAGGAACAAATTCAAACAAGCATTGACAACTTGTTACCATTGTTATAGCAAATCAGTGCTTGCTTGCGACTTCCAGATTGGAGACATCGGATGGCAAGATCTCTCCATTCGTGTGGGTCACGAGAACCAAGGAATGCAGATATCAGAGCATACTTGAAGGCAAATGTGAATCAATTTAAAATAAGAAGACGTTGTCTTGTATATATGCATTGTAATTTAGATAAGGAGTACCTCTGAAAATCAGTACTAGCTGAAGGGCTACCTTCTATAAACATCGGCCGATCCAATACTTAAACGCTAGGCTAGGACTTAGATGAGCGCAAATATAAAGAAAGAGTTTTCTCTAGTTAGCGCTAAATTGATTTTGATGCTGAACCTTAAAAAATAATCAGATAAAAATGTACAAATAACGTTCCGACTTTCTTCAAAAGAGATTCTAGACATAATATTGAATAAATAATTATAATATCGAAAACACCAACCTGCAAAGCCTTTTCGGCATCGCCTTTCTCGTCATAAATTACAGATAAGGTTTTAAACGCGTGAGGGTTATGAGGAGCTGAAAAACAAAGCAGAATGAATCTGAAACAATTAATTAATAAATGGATTTAAATGATTAAATGGAAATAGAACAAATTACATATTGGATGTAATTGGAAGTTATGGGACGTCATGGGACGCTACGGGAAGTTATGAGATGTTATTGGACGAATATGATACAGCTGGTTTAAGAGCAAGAATATTCAGTGTTAAGAGGGCAAGTGTAGGAATTGATAACAGGGAAAACTAGTTTCAACAACAATTTCAGCAGTATACCGAAGAACATCATGCATTGCTGAGATAGATAGCTTCTACTTTTTCTGCGAACTGTGTTAAATATCTCGAATTCTGTTCAATAGATATTTACCATGGTACCTCATTATATAATTAAACTGAATGTCTTAAGGAGGGGAATGTCTATAGCATACTAAATCAGTTTTGAAGCGGATTATATGTCAAGGAAAATGTCTATTTTTTACTTTCAGGGCAAACAATAACACTTAACACTGTAAAACGTATGTATACACTACTTGCGAATACCTTGTCGTATGATTTCCATACACACTTCAATAGCATCGTCAATTTGTCCTTTTGCTAGAAAAAGGTTGGCCATCCCCATCTGTTGTCTCAGATCTTCTCTTAACTTGTGTGAAGAAGGGCCACTTTTTCTGAGCCTTCGTTGCTTTGGGAAGATGAAGTCAGCGAAAACCTTGGTAACCGATGGATCTACAAAGTTCAATAAGGCGACTGATCATATGATATTCCAGAATTATGAGTCCCAAAGTATGATTAACAATGAGATAGGATATAATGACCAATGACCGAATTCTATTCATCTCTCCCTCCCAACTTACCCTTCCCCTCCCCAACCCCCCTTACAACAACCAATGTGTACCCCTACCCCAACCAGGAAGTAGGATTGACAAATACTTCTTTGCAATGAAAACCTTAGAAGACTTTGCTATTTGCCTGTAAAATGGGCCTAAAGTAAACAAATCTGTCAATGTAGGGCCTAAATGTGAACACAGTGAACACAGACAAAGTATAATCCACAGACACAGATAATGACCAATGACCGAGTTCTATTCTAAAACCGAGTTTTATCTTTTCATTCGTAAAAAAGGCTCAAGTCTATGTAGATGAAACTCAAATTTTGTTCAAAATTTTGTTATGACAGGTGCAAAAGAAACAACCAATTTTTTCATTTATATTTTAACAAAAAAGTGACCATGCCGATTTTCCACGACAGCCAGATTTACGTGAAAAAATAAAGGTTAAAATTGAATAAGTGTTTCAATTCACTACTGTTCCGTATCATGGAGACGGGGTGAACCTAAAACAAAGCCGAAATTTGAGAACACGAAAACCCCTAGATAGAGAACAGGAGCAGAGGGAGGCGAGGATCACAGACTGGATAAGTTTTCAATCACCATATAGTATGGCTACAATTAGTTATGACGTAGGTGCCATCTCTACCAGCTCTCAACTCGTGTCAGTTGTAGCCATCACTCGTATCAAAACAATCAATTTGTGAAATGTCACATATTTTTGTTATTAGCAATACAAGTTATAAAAAGGAAGTTAATTTTTGACACTTCTAATCCCTTTTGCAACACCCTCTGGTATATCTAGCTTAGAACATGAACGTGATAGCCTAATGTAAACTTCATGCATTTGTTAAACCACTTGGTGAGGCATAATTGAAAAAACCAACAATCCCTGGTTAAAATCCAGACTCTTATTAGAGTGATTGAGCCTACCAGTGGAACAATGGCAGAGAATGCAGAAGAATAGAGTCAATTTGAACTGATCAAATATACATTAACACAAATCATAACTAAATAATTACAGCAATCATGACTATTCATAATGTCCTCAAAATTGAATGAATCAGCCATGAAATCTTTGCCATAACATTAAGGTGGCTTTAGATCAGGATTGGTGATGTCCATGGCTGGAACTGCTGGCAAAACATGTGGCTCGTTGTTGGTAATTTCATTCTCTTCTACGTGATCAGCCCAGCTTGCAATTCTTGGCAGCTCACAATTTTCAAGGTCTGCCAACTCCGCATCAACAGAGGCAGCAACGGGAGACAACAGCCGTTTTGATACCTGATTGGCATTAGAATTGATGCTCCCATTAGCTATATCAACAGCACTTGTCGAATTCACTTTGGCAGCATCCAGCTTTTTGGCACTTGCCCTCTCACTTGCTGCTCCAGTATCACTTGTACTGCCATGTACCTCATTGTCACGTGAAACTTCCTTCTCTGCAGCAGCATTTCTTGAAAGATCAAGAACACTTGCTCCCTCTGGCGCAATTATTGTGCCATTACCAGTCCCTGACCCTGCGTTGGCAGCACTATCGTTGGCTACAACATCATCATCATCAGGATGGCCATTCTCTGCACCAACTTCAGGGATCAATGCACTGCTGACTGAGTTACCATTGGATAAACTGCATTCTGCATCCCAGTCTTCTGCAGGAATTCTGAACTCCCCCACAAACAGCAGAGGGTCCTTCTTGGTACATATAGGATCAAAATCTCCAAACTGCAAGAGACACTCTGGTCCATGACAGCATGGTGATTCCCGTTCTGGAGCATCGTTCAATGGCATTATGACACTAGAGCTTGCAACAGGGGCATGAGAGAATAAGATTTCACTCTTAGAGCGTTGTACAGCCACAAGTGCACCATCCTTGTCACTTCTATTGGCCTTGCGGTTTCTGCGGGACATTCTCTCTTGACGAGCAGTGCCACGTCTTTCAAAATCCGTCAAACGAAGGCGTACATCTTTATTACACTCTTCACTCTTCGGTACTGCGGAGATATCTGGTAGATCTTCACCATTCTTCGCAATCTCCAAACTATCTGGCATGGCCAATTGTCCTCGGTCACATACTGGTTCCACAGACATAATCTTTTCATTATCAATCAGGACCTTTTCTTGGCTTTCAGGTTTTGGCAAAATCTCTGCTTGCTTTGATGGCAACTGGTAGAGTTCCAATCTACGGACAGTTCTTCGTAGAAACTCTCTTCTCTCCAGCTTTCTTTTATAGGCTAACTGGAGATATCTCACTCTTTTGTTGGCAGAGGGGGATACACCTTGGCATGGGGTTTCTTCCTTTCCTTCACGAATCATCTTTTGCATCAGGGCTTTCTCTTTTCTCCGCAGACGTATCTGGGCGCGTATCTTTAGCAGAAGAAGTGACTCGACAAGAGATTCCTTCGATGGAAAAACCTTTCTTAGGTATGGAACTTCCAATTTGGTCTGCCTGGCTTCCAAATAGAATATGTCTCCAAGCACCTCTTTCAGTTCCAGCACCAGTTTTCTTTTCATGCTTTGCTGCAACTCAAAATCTAAAAAACGAAAAACAAATATAACTTAAAATGAGCAATCTTTCATAAATCAACAAAAATTCATGATATTAGGGTAATTTCTCATTTCTTACTCATTACTCATCATTTAGTTCATCTTACTCAAAGATTTCATTTAAAATCTGGTAAACAATAGTTGAAGGTAGAGAGGATTTTCACCTTGGGCTGGCATCTTGCTTTCGGCTTGCACCTCCCGGGCTTGAGACACCATGGCTTTTGTCACTTCCATTAGAACCTGTTTCTGGCCATCTTCAAGAGCATTAGCAGCTTCCATTTTGTGAGTCTCTCCCATTAGTTGCCATCCGTTGGTTCTTGACTTTGGTTATAGGCATCATTGCTACATATCCACTCTTCACTGCTTGACTTCGAAGACAAATCATCACTAGCAATGGCAGTGTCCTTCTCTTCTCTCAACCTCTGGCTGGCAACCTGCTTTTCAGCCCCTGAAGAGCGTCTTGCAGCAAATTCTCTTAGCTCCTTGTCTTCCAATAAAATGAGCTCGAGCTTACTCACGCTTGCTATCAACCGCTCTCTTCTATGTTCCATCTCACGCAGGTATGCTTCGAAGCTTTCCATAGTGAAGGAGCTGATCAAAGGTTTTAGATTTCCCATCAACTCGGTGTCATCGCAACGCATTGTCATATCTTCATTGCGAATATTCTCCCAAACAGCTTCATCACTTTTCTTGGCAATAGCCTGCTCCAGCTTCCTGACATCAACCATAGATTCCAAAAGAAGCTTTTCAGTGCCAGATCCATTGGCACGCAGAGGTGCTTCTAAAGACTCGAGAGTCGATTCCAGCCATTTGATATCACCCAAAACGTGCTGGAATTTCTGCATTATCCCCTGCAGATCGTCAAGTTTGGATACTGAATCTAAGATCGGAAAATGTTCTTGTTAGATCATTGTTATTTGAAGATTATCAAGAATTTAATTTACTATCGACGGAAACAGCATAACCTCAAAACTCGACCGGTCATTTGAGAGAATTCTGAGTCAATCCTTCATACAACACTTTTTCTATCAGACATAACTTTTTTTCATTTACATACGAAGACAAAGAAATAGTTATCCGCTCAATAATTGTCTAAGACTTTAGGCCTGTGAAAATGCTTGTATGAAACGATACCAATTAAATAAAGCGATACTCGTACAAAAAAGAGAAAAGATTGACAAAAATAAACTTACCACAAAAGCGAACAGACTTCTTTCTTCGAATGTCTTTCTGGCTGGAGAAACTTAAAGAAGAAGAAGATGGCAGGCGTCTGCCTTCTTCGGCTTCAATGCTCCGCATAGGAACTAGTTCCTCTTCGCGACTTGATCGCCTCATGGCGTCAATTACACTAGAGATAATTTTTCTAGAGCGAAATTGAAAAAATACTAGATATGCTCTAGTGGGCACGTACGATTTTCCGAAAAAACTCACGAATACACCTCACTGTAATCGAACAAGAAACGAATGTGAGGAGATTTGCTATGTATGCAATCAAATACCAGACGAATGATTTATTTGACGTCATAATTGCAATACGCAAGATCAACCGTTGCTGCTTCGCAGCAACTGACTGGCAGGTATTGCCTGTGGGAAAACTGCATTTTGTAAGGGCGATTTCATATAACATTATCATCATATTAAGATGCGTGGACGGCTCCATACAGCAATGCTGGTTGTCTAAAATCCAAAATAAGACAATGCATCTAAAATAACAGGAATATCCGATCTCTCCCATCATTATCTTACCCTACCAATGCAGTATTCGAAACCTTTTCTTTTCCTTTTCTCTTCATATATCAAGTCTGAAATATAGTATCGAAACGAAAATATTTAAAGCTAAGTTTTTTTTAAATAAAAGAGGGTATCTTCTTACAAAGAGAGGGTATTCTAGACCTTGAATAAGGTATCGTAGACCGAAGGTTATGAGACTATTTTTTATATATGATTCTTTGCGTATTTGCCATTGAAACCAGTAGTATCCCCCCCCCCCCCCCCAACGTCAATGTTTGTAGTTCGTAATGGAGGCAGATTGTGGAAGCCAGAAAACCTAAAAATCAACATAAACATTGTCATTGGGGGACGGGGGTTGGGTGTTTTTGCCATCAATGACAGTAACAGTAAACGTCTCTTAACTTTTGTCGAGCATTGACGCTTCCCTATCTGGGCTTTCTAAAGATTAGCTCCAGTAAACAAAAATGGCATCTACCCATTGCATGTGATTTATTTGGGATCTTTAAATCAGTTTATAATTACATAGCTTCCATGGTGCAGTTGAAAATTTCTTGGGAACAAATCTTTCCTTTATGGGGGGGGGGGGCTGGATTGCACAATCGTTTTACTATCGTGGTTAATCATGTAATTGACTGTTTTCAAGGCTAGCTTTTGTATCAGAGGTTCTTTAGAGTCATCAAAATTGCTATTCGTTATGGTCCTAGCAACTCTGTCTTGAAGCTCTTAAAGTTTCGAGTTTTCGTCAATGTCATGATTAAACACGATAGTAGTTTTGTAAAAAACGACTCTGTTATAGCAAATGACCAGAAGCTGACAGAGATCTTCGATGTAAACATAGTTGAGAAATCCAGTAGTAAGAAGCTTGTTAACCTCGCTAATGAGACTGGAATTTCCGATGACCGCCAAATTGTTGGATTAATTCTGGACAAGTATACCAGCATCCACCATAGCATCCTAGCTATCATTCAAAATCATGAACAAGTATCAAACACATTTTCCTTTCATGAAGTCAACAATCAAGAAGTTATGGAACTACTAAAATACCTGGATGGAAGAAAACCCCTCTACTGGAGAGGATCAGATACCGCCGAAGCTCCTATCGCTAGCTTCTAATGAACTCTCAGCCGCATTAACTATGGCAATAAACTGCAGCATACGAAATACTAGATTCCCAGGCGATGTAAATAAGGGGGAGCCAAATCGTACAGTGGAAAGGAATTTCCGTCTAGTTAGTGTTCTTAACACTTTTCTAAGATATATGAAAAGATCCTGAAGCACCAACTCACACAACACTTAGATAACACACTTTTTGTTTTTATTGCGGCCTACAGACAAGCATATAGCACCCGGTATGTCTTAATACGGCTGATAAAAGACTGGAGGTCTAACCTCGACAACAACTTCCTTGTAGGAGCAGTCCTGATGGATCTTTCCAAAGCGTTTGATTGCATTCCACATGACTTGGTAATTGCCAAACTATATGCATATGGTTTCGATGAAGATGCACTTGCCTAACCTATTCGTATTATAAGCAACGAAAACAAACGTTCGGATAAATAATACATACAGTTCTTTTCTAGAGGTCATATCTGGTGTACCCCAAGGATTTATGCTGGGCCCAATCCTGTTTAATTTTTATATAAACTATTTCTTCCTTTTCATAAAACAGGCAACTATCTATAATTATGCTGATGATAATACTCTCGCTTATTTCTCCAAAAGCATACCCGATCTTGTCAATATTTTGGAAATAGAAACCGGAGTTGCTTTAACCTGGCTAGAACAAAATGAAATGATTTCCAACCCTGAAAAATTCTATGCTTTACTGCTCAGAAAAAACCAAAAAAATACTAGTGGAGAACGGATGAACATTGGAGGTAAAATAATCAAATTTGAGGAGACTGTGAAACTTTTAGGTGAAATTTTGGACTATAGACTTGATTTCGACCGACATATTTCGACTCTTTGCAAAAAAGCTGCAACACAATTAAATGATCTCAAAAGATAAAAGACGTTTATTTTGTTTCAGGAGAAAAAGATCCTAGTTCAGAGTTTTGTATTTTCGAATTTCTATTACTGCCTCTTGGTTTGGTTTGGTACTTTTCATTTCCAAATCATTGCAGAAGATAGAAAAATTAGAAGAACGCGCAGTGGTGGAAATTGAAATTTTTTTCTGGGGGGGGGGGGCAAAGACATTTAATAAACCGACAAAAATTTTGTCAATATTTCTAGCAGCGATTTGGTCGTAAAATTTCAACGGGGGAGGGGGGAGTCTATGAAATTTCTAAGTTGTTCTTTTCATGTAATAATTGCAATATGAACATGGCGAGGTTCGATGTTTTTTCCGATCATGGGTTGAGCAGCCAGGTACATTGACTGTGTTTGAGGGGGGCATCTGAGATCAGAACATTAATACCATGGAAAGAGCCGGGGGAAACTTCATTGCAAGTGAGGAGGCAAAATTTTATATTGCTCGGGGGTTTAGTAAAAGCCGCCACCATGGCGGCGAGAAAAATTTTGAGATATGGCCTACTAAGAATGGCAAGAAATACATCCAAAATATTTATGGCATCGATAAGGAAGAAACTTCTTTTTAATAATAATGACCCATTGCCAATGGTTGGGTTTTGAATTGAAACAATTTCTCTCGAGTTAACAAAACAGAGGCGACTTTATCAGCTAATGAATAATGCTACTAAAAATGTCATGTAGAACTGTTATTCAGTGGACTTGGAAAGTATTCATAGTTTGCAGATATAGCAGAAATCAATTTTGAAATAAACGCATTTTAAGAACACCAGAGCCTAAAATAATCCAAAAAATAAGAGCATCCAATGTTGAAAATATTGTATTGTTCTTATAAACAAGAGTGCAGTGCATGAAATACTAAAATTAGACAAGATTGAGTCAAATAATAGCAACCGGTTGTTGAATCAGGCATTTCTAAATGCGACAAAAAACCAACTGTCTATACAGAACTGCAACTGAAGGTACTCAGTAAAAAATCATACAAGAATTTTCTATCTGTATATGTCAAACTTTGTGTACATTTTCATGCATAGAAAGCATGCAATACCTTTAAATCTGTCAGTTGCTTTTCTTTTCCATTCCTGGTTTAGCCGTCAATGGCTGACCTTTGGCGAAGTAACAATTCTTCACAGATTTCTTTGCATTATATGATTCTTGGCTGCATCCAAGCACAGACAATCAAGGGGGGGGCTGCGCCCCCCTGAGCTCCCAACCACTACATCAATGGTCAAAAAGTCTAACTAAGGGGCTACCATGCCTAACAATTTTGTAAATGAAATAAAAATATCTCATTTCCCGACATAAATTTTGGCCAGTATCAAAAGTTCCTTATGCTTACTTTAAGTACAAATTAGCATTCCCTGTGTCTTTGGTGAGAGTTTTAGCCAAGTATCCACACCCCGACGGATATCATTGATAGCCTCATTCAGTTTCTTTGTATCCTTAGATCTTAAGGACAGAATAGTACCATCAGCATACATTTGCGTGGTTTAGTTTCTAACTGCGCAGCGAAGATCACTGAAATGGAGCAAGAAAAGGGGAGGCTCAAGACACGAGCCTTGTTGAACACCAACGTTTTTCTTCGTTCTAAGTATTCTGTTAGGCCGATTGGACTGGAGGCAAAAGAGATTACTGTTTACAACTCGACACTATGACACTGAGCTGATCACACAGACATTGTCGATACTACTGTACCATTCATCAGTTGTTTTGTGCAGGAAGTCAAAGCGGAGAATAAAAATCGAAAGCTTCTCTAACCGCTCGAAAGAAGCCCAATTGAACCCAAATATTTGTAAAGTTGGCTGAATACAAGCCTTTAAAATAACTTTGAAAAAAGATAATGTATGATAAGCAAAACATTACTATAGGGTATCAGTTATAGCACCAAGGAAACGTTTTGATGGCATAATGGTGAGCCCACAGGTAAAACTGACACTGTACCAATCCCTACCATCCCCGAACTACTGTCGGTTCAGGCCGTTATCGAGGCACAAACATAACTGGTATCCTTAACTACATCATAGACTTAAAGTATTAGCAGTTTTTTTCCCATATTCTTCAGCTGTACCGTTCGTCTAGTACAGACCTGCAAAGATTTTGGTACACTTTTGCCATTTCTGATATCAATAGGACTTTAATGTATGGCCCTCAAACGTCTCCCAGTGATAGTAGTTATGAAGACCTTCAATTTGAGCAATGTCCCATTACTTCCTCGCTTATTGTTCAATTGTAATGGAAAAATAAACTTTGGCACCTTTTCGACTCTATTGAGCATATATAACTCTGAACAAAGATGCGGTTCTCCAATGGAAATTAAATTCATTTGTTAAACCATTAATAGGGTAAAACTAACGCCTGTCTAGCTATTTGTACCTTTTTGTGATCTCAAAGCTGCCAAAGGGACCGAAAATGTGCCAGAATGGCACTGGTTGACCCCGCGGCGTGGTTTCCTCTGCCTGAGAAACAAATCTTAATACATCTCACAATTAGGAAGGTATTTAGTAGAAACCTGTTTTCAAAAATCTTGGCACGTCTCTTCTTTAAATTTACTTAGTCAAACACATTTGGTCTCAGAATTTTATAAGTGAATGATCTCTCGGATCAACAATGGATAAAAAAAATTTTTGTGCCCCTTGGCAGAAATTTCTATTTGTTGAGGTTTGAAAATACAAACCTTTTAAAAATACCATTTTCATAACGATACTTTTAGTAACATTATCGGTGGGATTTATGGTATCGCCCAAAAACGGTTGCTTATACAAGATATTTTTAAATACCAGAGTTTTGCTACTGTTTCTTGTGGGATTCACCACTTAACTTTCGCTTAGAAAAGGGGGAAACATCATCTAACTGCCTGTAGAAACAATGATAGGGAATGAAAAAGAAAAGAGTCAATTGGAACACATCAAAATAAACATTAACACAAATCATAACTAAATAATTACAGCAACCACGACTATTCATAATGTCCTCAAAATTGAATGAATCAGTCGTGAAATCTTTCCATTACATTAAGGTGGCTTTAGATCAGGATTGGTGATGTCCTTGTCTGGAACTGCTGGCAAAACATGTGGCTCGTTGTTGGTAATTTCATTCTCTTCTACGTGATCAGCCCAGCTTGCAATTCTTGGCAGCTCACAATCTTCCAGGTCTGCCAACTCCGCATCAGCAGAGGCTAGGCCATTAATTTCAGTTTCCTGGTTTGCAGCATCGGGCGACAATTGTTGTTTGGGCATTTGATTGTCACAAGAATTGATGCTTCCATTAGCTATATCAACAGAGCCTGTCGAATCCAATTTGGCAGCTTTTACTTCTTTGTCACAGGCTCCTTCATTTGATGCACCAGTGTCACTAGCACTACCCTGTTTATCATGGCCACATACCATATCTGTCCCTGCAGCAGTATTCCTTGAAATATCAAGGACACTGGTACCTTCTGGTGCAACTGTTGTGCCATTACCAGTCCCTGACCCTGCGTTGGCAGCACTATCGTTGGCTACAACATCACCATTATCAGGATGGCCATTCTCTGCACCAACTTCAGGGATCAATGCACTGCTGACTGCGTTACCATTGGATAAACTGCATTCTGCATCCCAGTCTTCTGCAGGAATCCTGAATTCCCCCACAAACAGCAGAGGGTCCTTCTTGGTACAGATAGGATCAAAATCTCCAAACTGCAAGAGACACTCTGGTCCATGAGAGCACGGTGGCTCCCGTTCTGGAGCATCGTTCAATGGCATTATGACACTAGAGCTTGCAAAAGGGGCATCAGAGAATAGGCTTTCACTCTTAGAGCATTGTACAGCCACAGGTGCACCATCCTTGTCACTTCTGTTGGCCTTGCGGTTTCTGCGGGACATTCTCTCTTGACGAGCAGTGCAACGTCTTTCAAAATCCGTCAAACGAAGGCGTACATCTTTATTACACTCTTCACCCTTTGGTACTGCGGAGATATCTGGTAGATCTTCGCCATTCTTCGCAGTCTCCAAACTATCTGGCATGGCCAATTGTTCTGGGTCACATACTGGTTCCACAGACATAGCCTTTTCATTATCAAGCAGGCCCTTTTCTTGGCATTCAGGTTTTGGCAAAATCTCTGCTTGCTTTGATGGCAACTGGTGGAGTTCCAATCTACGGACACTTCTTCGTAGAAACTCTCTTCTCTCCAGCTTTCTTTTATAGGCTAACTGGAAATATCTCACTCCTTTATTGGCAGAGGGGGAAACATCTTGGCATGGGGTTTCCTCCTTTTCTTCACGAATCAACTTTTGCATCAGGGCTTTCTCTTTTCTCCGCAGACGTATCTGGGCGCGTATCTTTAGCAGAAGAAGTGACTCGACAAGTGATTCCTTCGATGGAAAAACCTTTCTTAGGTATGGAACTTCCAATTTGGTCTGCCTGGCTTCCAAATAGAATATGTCTCCAAGCACCTCTTTCAGTTCCAGCACCAGATTTCTTTTCATGCTTTGCTGCAACTCAAAATCTAAAAAACGAAAAACAAATGTAACTTAAAACGAGCAATCTTTCATAAATCAACAAAAATTCATGATATTGGAGTAATTTCTCATTTCTTACTCATTACTCATCATTTATTTCATCTTACTCAAAGATTTCATTTAAAATCTGGTAAACAATAGTTGAAGGTAGAGAGGATTTTCACCTTGGGTTGGCATCTTGCTTTCGGCTTGCATCTCCCGGGCTTGAGACACCCTGGCTTTTGTCACTTCCATTAGAACCTGTTTCTGGCCATCTTCAGGAACATTAGCAGCTTCCATTTTGTGACTCTCTCCCATTAGTGCATCACTGCCATTTGTAGACAGTTTCCCACTTGGCTCTTGACTTTGGTTACAGGCATCATTGCTACATATCCACTCTTCACTGCTTGACTTCGAAGACAAATCATCACCAGCAATGGCAGTGTCCTTCCCCTCTCTCAACCTCTGGCTGGCAACCTGCTTTTCAGCCCCTGAAGAGCGTCTTGCAGCAAATTCTCTTAGCTCCTTGTCTTCCAATAAAATGAGCTCGAGCTTACTCACGCTTGCTATCAACCGCTCTCTTCTATGTTCCATCTCACGCAGGTATGCTTCGAAGCTTTCCATGGTGAAGGAGCTGATCAAAGGTTCTATATTTCCCATCAACTCGGTGTCATCGCAACGCATTTTCATCTCTTCATTGCGAATATTCTCCCAAACAGCTTCATTACTTTTCTTGGCAATAGCCTGCTCCAGCTTCCTGACATCAACCATAGATTCTAAAAGCAGCTTTTCAGTGCCAGATCCATTGGCACGCAGAGGTGCTTCTAAAGACTCGAGAGTCGATTCCAGCCATTTGATATCACCCAAAACGTGCTGGAATTTCTGCATTATCCCCTGCAGATCGTCAAGCTTGGATACTGAATCTAAGATCAGAAAATGTTCTTGTTAGATCATTGTTATTTGAAGAATATCAAGAATTTAATGTACAACCGACGGAAACAGCATAACCTTAAAAGTCGACCGGTCATTTGAGAGAATTCTGAGTAAATCATTCATTTAATACTTTATTTACCAAATAGGTTTTAATTTTTCATACGAAGACAAAGTAACATTTCTCCGCTCAATAACTGTTTTCTTAACACTTTATTTAAATCTGGAACTTTAGGCCTGTGAAAATACTTGCATCAAAGGAAATCAAACAAGTAAAACGATATTCTTGCAAAAAGGAGATACGATTGACAAAAATAAACTTACCACAAAAGCGAACAGACTTCTTTCTTCGAATGTCTTTCTGGGTGAAGAGGCTTAAAGAAGATGCAGAAGGCAAGTGTCCACCATCTTCGGCTTCAATGTTCCGTTGAGGAACTTTTTCCTCTTGGCAACTTGAGCGCCTCATGGCGTCAATCCGACTTGAAACGAACAAAAAATACTAGATATGCTCTAGTGGGCACGTACGATTTTCCGAAAAAACTCACGAATACACCTCACTGTAATCGAACAAGAAACGAATGTGAGGAGATTTGCTATGTATGCAATCAAATACCAGACGAATGATTAATGTGACGTCATAATTGCAATACACAAGATCAGTTAAAGCTGCTTCGCAGCAACTGATTGCAGGGCAATGATAAGATGAAGACCAACGATATAATTGGGCGAAATTGTAAGGGTGTCTTTCTAGACACAATAAAAAGCAAAATACTGCTTAATTGCTAAAGAAGCGTATATATCGCGAATAAGCAACGATGTGGCCTAATTCAATTTGGCAGCATAGAAATAATATTAAAATTTTACATACACGCAGTTTAAGTCTATAGCATGCAAACTAAGGGATGAAATCAGTCTTCAATCTAGCAACATTTAATGTTAGAGGTTTACGCCAAGAATTTAAAAAAAAAATCTCGCAGATGATTTGGAAAAGTACAAACTTGATGGTTGCTGTTTGCAAGAAACAAAACTACACGAGGGCCTACGATACACCAGCTGTGAAGGCAATGAGATTTTACTTTGAGGGATCGGAGGAGGGATTCAGAGCCTTAAATAAATGGATACAACCTTAAATAAAGATATCACCAGAGCAAGAGCAATGAAAAGGTATTTTCCATTACCGAATATGAAGAACGATGGAGATTTTGAAAAGATACGATCCATAGCAAAGGACCGCAAAGAATGGAGAAGATTATCAGAAGTAGTGTGCAGAGCTGCAGAAGCAGAAACAACATGAAACCTTCATGTCAGGACTGCGCAACTGCAATTATATTATATATTATATATACACGCAGTTCTGAAATGCTTACAGGACAGTTCTAAAATGCTTTCAATGTTTTAGAAGTAACTTTTAGAAGAACTGTCCTGTTCTAAGCACGTACAGCTCAACCTATACGACAGCGAGCCTTATATGAGAGACCGGTAAACAAAAGTTTCCTTAAGATTAACATACATGTAGCTTATGATTAGGAAGCATTTAATCGTGAAAAAATAACCCCAATCGATCGAACGTCTTAAAAAAATCCCAGCAATATATTAAGAATTTTAAGGGACACTTTAAACATGTCTCAAGAAGTATGAACCCAAAGTTGCTTACGAGAAGACGTATTTTTAATAAGAAGCTAAGGTCCAGGAATAGTAGGCAGTTTCTTAAATTCTCGGACCATTTTCATGTGTAATATTTCATAGCAAGGGTCAACAGAACTCTCATTTAGAGATATGCAGGCCATCTCTGGAAAGATCGCATGTTCACATCTTGGCACCCGCCTTGTTCCCCCCAAAAACGCGGTTTACTTGCACGTCTTGTCAAGGCTACGAGTTACCAGCTTTACAGTAAACATTCTTAGACCCTGTTTAAACTGTAACGCTTTCATTTCACATTGTATTTAGTTTCCTAATTAGAAACAAAATTTCTGCCTGTTTGCGGTCCTTGAGTTCTAATTGAGAATGAATGCAATCTGCATGTTAAGGGTAATGTTGCAGCACCGGTGGTATTTAATGTCAAAACTGCTCTGCGTTACTTCAAATTACAACAGCTTCTCGGCTTTTGAAGCTCAGGTAGGGTTGTTCCTTAGCTTTCAAAAATTGAGCCTAAATAAACATTGAGTTATCTCTTTTATATAGCTCTGTTCCCTTTGTTATGTTTTATTCTATGATAGTTTTCATCCAAGTAACCAAAAGGAATATTCTCTCTCGAGATCTAACTTTGGCTATATTGCTACTAAGTACTAAATAGTATGTAATCACAAGATAATGTAAGATAACGATATCAGACAGACACAGCAAAATAAATTAGGGTAAAAAACAAGCCCAACATACCTTCTTTGCCTATTTCAGTTGTTTTAGAAACTTCTTCCAAAGTTTCAGAAAGTTTTTTAACAAAAATCTGCAGATTTTGAAAGGGCTCGGAAAGTGGAGCACCTTCTGTGAGCGGAGGTAGACTAGGAATGGAAAATGTTGGTATCTTTCCTCTTCCTTCTGAAGATTCAAAGCCATCTGCAAAAGAATTATTAAAACTGATGAAATAAAGTAAACATGGTTTATCTCTTATCAATAGGTTTATATCTGCATTTTAAAGCAAACTGACCAGCCTTGAATAGAGGAACAAAATTTACCGTTGCAATATTTTTGACTGCTGCTAATTAAGCCCCCATCTTTGAATAAGCCCCCTCCCTGAAATAAGCTTACACCCCAAAATGGATTTTTCTGATGATAAATCTGATGATAATATACACAGGGCTGTCACGAGGCAAGGCTTGTTGGGGGAGGGGGGGGATTTACCTGATTGAAAAGTCATTGCCTGAAATTTTTAGAATTTATTAATTTTGAGCCCAGAACCTAAAAGAGCATCATAAAATACCTCTAAATATGCAAATTCAGTTAAAGGCATTACGAATTAGCTGAGATATGGCCACTTGAGCACAGGCTTTTGCCCCATCAAACCTCTGAAATTTGGCCTTGGTTCTTTGAACTTTATGAACCAGGCCAGAATAACAGTAATCCGTTAGCAAACATCAAACCTTCTACTGGCCATATTTCACCAAATTTTGAGCATATCTAACTGATTTTGCATTTTGAGGGGTACTTCATGCTGTCTTTCAGATTATGTGGTCAAATTTAAGAAATCCTAAAAAAGATTTTTGAAGAGGTTACACACTTCAGTACTCTATTGAGATACTATTAGGGTTTGATCCCCCCCCCTGCACACACACACACACACCCTGTTCACGATGCCCCTGAATATCAAGGAATTTGCTGCTGTTGGGTATTCCAGTATAACCTTACAACTATATGTACGTTGTTCAACTGAAATTTTGTTTTTGAATGACAGTTTGTATACGTTTTTTTATAAGAACCAGAAAGTTTAAGTGCAGGCTGACGGTTCTTAATTTTTTCTGAAAATCTGAGGCTGAATTTTTCTTAATTTGTTCTTAATCTAATAGAGTGTAAGCAGTATGATTGCTAACTTTTTCACTCTAAGGAGGTGTTTAGGCCTCATTTGCCAACAAAGTGAGTGAGACAACCTTCATTTGCTGACAAGTTTGAATATTTCCCGAAAAAGCACCCACACATGGCCAAAATACTCATTTTTGAGATAAAACATTGTTCCAAATTGTATTTTGCAGATGCTCAGTCTTAGCTTGTTCTTAATTTGTTCTTAACCAATTTTGAGACTCGTGTTCTTATAACATTGTTTTTATAAAAGAAAATAGCGTATTTGAGAATTTTCTTCCTCTGTTTTCGTTGTTTTTGGTTGTTTCTGCAACAGCATGGAGTATATCAGCAAGCATAACCACAAAACATTTAGTGTTCAAGCTGCATGAAAAGTCAATGCACACCATTCAAACGGCCAAGCACATAATTTTGTCGACGAGGCATGTCCGTACCTGTAGGCATGTTAAATTAATGCCTGACATAGATACAATAAAATAAAGAACAAATAGATCCTACAATTGTGCAGCACTTATGGACATTGCTCAAACATTTGCAAAAGTTTCAAGCAAAAATTTTTAGAACAAATTTAGCATTAAAACCTGTAAATTTAAGGCTTTGGGCACAGGAAACACATTGAAAACGGCGGTCTCGTTGCAGTGTAAATCTTGCAGTGTAAAATTTACCATTTTTTTCTGGAATGGTTGTTCTCTCAAATTATCTTTAGTCAATAATTGTTGAAATCACCTTAATACCTAAACTCCTGCAGCCAAGAAAAACTTATTCGATAGAAAATTGAATACCCATCAATAAACTGCCTGAAGCTTCCTCTGCAATAGGCCAGGCCCCTTGGCTTTCATCATCTTCTTCTTCGTCATCACTGTCTTCCCAGCCGCCATCTTCTGCAAAATTACTCGTCGAAGGAGATGGGGCGAGGTCAAATTCATCAAGGGAGCCGTACTTTGTTCCAAGAACTTTGAATGATTGTCCAAAATTTTGGGCACTGTCTTGAGGTCCTGTTTGTACCTGGGACTCATTCGATCTAACAAGAGTTGACGTGGTTTGTGAAATCTCAAATCCAGTCGATCCGGCTGAATTCGATGGCAATGTGGAAGAGAGGGTTGGACCACGAATAGAAACTGCTGCTTGTTGTGCAGATGTCGCCCCATCAAGCCATTCTGAGAAAGATATTTTCCCTTGTAAATATTCTAGCAGTCGTTTGTCCATCTCCGATCATTGTCAGCCATGTGAAAATTTGAAGATGTTGCTGTAATTGTTATTGTTGTTGTTGTTGAGTCAATTTTCGATACAAGATGAGGGGAGTTGAGAGGATTGTGAACCAATGACGTAACACCAATGGTCCTTCGATATTTTGCTAAATGTTTAGTCATCCTTCGAGATCTTTTTCTCGGATCAAAATATAATCTGATTAATGAAAAATAACCCTTGTTTCTCTGATTTATCTTCTCAAAACACCGCCTTTTGAAAGAATCTATGTTCCAGATTTTGCAAAACGTAGCTCCCTTTTCAGCGAAATCCTAGATGATCGCGAGGATCGCGAATTTCCTATTTGCAGCCGCAGAGCACAGATTCTAACAGGATACTACTGCAGCATTACACTCTTCATTGACACTGTTTGCTGACCTTGCTTTTATTCATAAAAGGAATTATTATATTGTCCTTCAATTATGGTAAATAACGGAAGCAAATTATGCCAATGCTTTCAGTATCTTGAAAAGTCTGCTTTAAACAATAAACTTGGAGACATTTTAATGGTCATACGGGTGTCGAGAAAAAATAAGGTCATACGTCTTACACCCTGAAAATCATTTTGACAACAAAAACGCTGGACAGGTACGTCAAAATCATTAAAGTTGTACAGCATTGGAGATCTTGTATCAAAGCTTCTGGTTGATGTACATAAAATCATATTCTGACAATATCAGCATCTTGAACTAACTAAGTAGGTGTAATTTACACTGCCTATAAGAATATTCAGGCTCAGAATCATCAAATTTTCATGAAGACTTCCGAAACTTCCACAGCTCAGCACATATGCTTGTATTTCATTATTTAGCAGTTGCCTGATTGGGCTAAAAACGTAAAGGGACTTCGTAAGCCAGGGTTACGTAAGTCTATTGGATCCCCAAACGGAACTCGCATGATAACAGACAAATTTCGTTTTTATTTTCAAAAAGCGTAGTTTCTATTCGTGGGCGGGCGATTTCCCGCTTAAACCATACACATTGAAAAAAAAATATGGTATAGGAATAAAATCTGGCTCAAAACGAGATTTTTTAAAAAAATATCGATGCTGCATGGAATTTGTAGTATTCTTTTAAAAATAAGTGCAAAATTGAAGTTGGCATTAGCATCAATTCTCATATCATGCAAAAAGCATTTGTCCAAAAATTTTTATCAAAATATGTTGAAAATGAATTTAAAAGTATTTTTTCCGAAACTTTTCCGCCTTAAAGCTTCAGATTTTATAATATGGTTTCCTAACTTACCGATCTCAATAAAGGTATGACTGAATTTAGAAAGCAACTTTTCCCTCTTTGATCATAGCCTCGTTTCGATTCAGCTAACACTGTCCAAGCCGCCATTTTCTTTTAGGCCTAAATCGAATCGACGGGAGTTTTGTTCAAGAAAAAACACATCAAACACTCGAAATGGCTGATGTTAGAGACATTCTCGAAATTGAGGGCTCACCTCAAACGCCAACATCTAAAAATACAATCATACATGGAAACAAACAGGTATATCCAAGTCCTTTTATTTGTGTTAAAACGAATGGCGGGGGAGGGGGTGTTATTATATTACACAAAAACTAAGCTAAACAACATACTAAGAAAACTAAATATAACCATCCAAATTGAAAATTCCCTTGATAATCGCAACAGTTTTCCTGATAAATTTAGTAATAACTGAGAATGAGGATCAAGCTTATCTTATCTGAGTTGTAAAGTTTTTTTAGAGGATAGTGTTGTGTAATATGTCTGTATTGTAAATGAATTGGTTTATAAAAAAATACTTAAACAAATCAGACAGAGGTAATTATAGACCAGTTACATTGACATTAACCGGATAAAGCTTCTTACTTTTGTAATCAGTTTCAATCTAATTGTAACAACATAGAACAATAAAGTCCAGCATTAAGTCAATCATGGATATCAAGAAATGCAATGCAAATATTATAGCCAAAATGAAGGACTCTAATGGTAATATAACATCTGACCCAGCTGTAATTGCAAATATCTTCAATACGTTTTTTGTTGATGTCCCTCACAATGTTACCAAATCAATACCAAGATCTCAAAAATCACCTGTATGTTTTATGGGTAAAAGAATCAATAAATCATTGTTTATTTCCCCATTTGTCTCTTTTGAAATATCTGATATAATCAATCTGCTAAAATAAGGCAAATCTGGAGGCCCAAACAGTATTCCAACAAATTTTTTTAAATTTTATGCCCATTAATATCCTAATTTCAGTGTGGCATTTTCCCTGACAAAATGAAACTAGCTAAAGTTATTCCCCTGTTTAAGAAAGGTTGTTCTGCTGCAACCTCTAATTATAGACCAATATCCCTTTTGTCAGTCTTTAGTTAGATTACAGAAAAAGTACTGTATAAACATCTGTATAACTTCTTAGAGCAACACAATGTTCTGTATTCACTTCAATTTGGTTTTCGTGCCAGCCATTCTAACCATGCACATTAGTATGACAGAGAATCTAAAGGGAAGTCTAGACAATAGAAAATATAGATGTGGGATTTTTCATGATCTGCAAAAAGCATTTGATACTGCGAATTATGAAATTCTTTTGGGAAAACTTGAACATTGCGGAATACATGACCATGCTTTTAACTAGTCTAGATCCTACCTTACTGATAGGGAAAATGATGTCTTTGTTTATGGTTTTAGTTCCAATCTACTTAGTTTCACATATGGGGTGCTATGTCCTTGGTCCTTTGCTATTCTTTATTTCGATAAATGACTTTCCTAATTCATCTCCAAAACTTTTTTATCTCTTTGCTGATGACACTAATATATATATATATGGTCATATTTGAATAGAGACATGAATGATACAGCTTTTGAAAGCACTTGTTTGACCTCATTTAGAATATGCAAACTCTGTTTGGTCACCATTCTATCAGAAGGATGTTGCAGTTATTGAAAATTGGTACTTTATCAAGGGCTTATCTTTTATTTAAGCTTTTATATTTCTTTCAACAGAAACGACTCAGAAGGACCACTGACACAGTATTTAAAAGACCGGAGGGTATGCACAGAGAACTCTATGCTCTTCTTTACAGTGACCAGAGGTAAATTCAGCAAATGGTTATCATAGTTTAGGACAATGTAAATCTATGCTTACTGATGATGTTCCTGATCCTCCCTCATAGTGTGACTACACCTTGTGATTTTAATGCCTAGAATAGTGATTTTCCTTGAAATGAATATTTGGTTATGACTGAACTTGAATCTCAGCTACCGATCTGTAGTCTGAACTCTTAACCAGTGAACTAACCTATCACCTGCACCATTAAAATTTGTAGCAACATTAAACCATCATTATTTAAAATATGACTCTTAATAATAACTAATTACAAATCATATCTGTGCTGAGAGAGTTTAAAAATGCTTTCCAAAAATTGATAAATGTAAGTATATAAGTTTTTATGCATTTTATTAAAAGCATTTTAGGATAATTGCTTTAGGCTTGCCCCTAGGCTAAGCAATGCTCTCAGTGGCTCTGGATGCAGCACATCCTTGTGGAATTTTCTTAGAAATCGGCAAGATTTGTGGAATTTTTCTTTACCAGAAGGAAATGTGTTTCATTTATTTTGTGTACATTTCCTGATCTCGACCTGATGTGCAGATCTGTCTGGAAGATTTCTTCTTAAAAGCTCAGAACGGAAACATGTGCTCTATTGAAATTATCAAATGTAGTTTGCTCAATTATGAATGGTATATCATGATAGGGACCCATCATCTATGACTCCATCTGATACTGGAAGGGGATACAAGCAAGTAAAAGCAAAAATTGGAAGAAGTAAGGTCCGGTCATGGCAGTGGGAAGCTTTTAAAAATCCGTCAAGAAAAGATGACTTGGAAATGCATCATTGGAGAAGGAAAAATGACGAGGGAAAGGCATATCCATTCGCAAAATTTAATAAGGTTTGTTACGTTGTCTGTGATTCATAGTCTTTACTATTAATCTGAAGCTTAGTACATCGTTTTCATTACTGTAGTCACTTTCCTCTTTATTATGAATCATCTTTATATTTACGAATTCTTATACTTTTTTCAAGAACTGAACGTTTTCCTGGATCTATACAGTATAAGCGTTGTTTTTATGGCCCATCTTAAGCTGGATTATTTTATACATATCTCCCTCATACCTGTTGCTCATTATCACCTTTACACCTTTCCTAGCACCTGTGACTACCAAGAAAGAGTTAAGATTTTCAAATTGTCTTACCTATTGTAATAAGATTTTCTTCATCAATTTTAATTGTCATTTTTGCTATTTCTTCATGAAAAACCATAATGATACCTACCAAGGGTGGCCAATTTGGTCTCCTGCACACCTGGGTCGACCAGTTTTTATCTGTGGGGGGCCTCTTTTCATTACACAGGGTAACTGCTCGGCAACCAAATTTTTTACTTGAAATGCCCAACCCTGTCGCCAGAGTTCTTTTTTGGGAGACCACAGGCCATTTGCTGGAGACCAATAAAAAAGCTGCAGGTCTCCCAATGGTGGACCACCTTTTAACCAGATTTGTCCACCCCTGACCTAGGGACCAATCCTTAAAGAAAGTTAAAAAGGGTTGTTTTTTAGCTTAACCAAAAATTTTTTTCACTTTTTTGTTTCATTGTCGGATGGACATTTTTAATTTTTGAAAATCTTCTCAACTCAGGTTGTTGAAATACCAAGCTATACTGATGAAGAATATAAGGTATATTGTTTCATTTCTATCATAATTGTTAACCAAACTTTCGTTTTTTATCTACCTTCCACTTTGTAACACTGCTGATGTGACTTCTAGGAAAGATTTCGAATGCCTAAAGAGTCAATTCAACCAACTCAATTTGATTATTCTTGTTCTTTTTTAGTTGTATCTTGAAGATAAGAAAAACAGTTGGACAAAAGACGAGACTGATCATCTCTTAGATTTATGCAGGTAACTCTGTTATTATTTTGATTATTATCATGCAAGGCCAAACTCTAGGGTGGGACAGAAATGTAGGCCATTTTGTGTATGTTTTTGACTTCTTTCAACGCTCTATCGAGACAATAAAAAGTTATGTCCAAATTTAAAAATAGTCTTAACTGGAAGACATTGCTCTTGTTGGCTAACTCTCGCCACTTAGTTATTTGTAACGTTTTTTATCGTCTGCTTAGTGATTTTTGGAGAAGAAAATTAGCAGATGGTACGAAATACTAAGAATATAGCACAATAAAATATTCCATCAAATAAGTTCTTGGAACCGCAGAATTTTAAGATTGCACGAAATAGCGGAAACATGGCATGCTTAATTAGTGTTGGTGTGGCAAAGTTCTGAGTATAAACGTCGGAACGTGACCAAAAGTAAGCATAAAGCCAAATCCGATTGAGGATTGAAGATGTGATCTAAAACTGCAAACTGTAGTGGTTGATTCAATGGAAGGCTGATCTGTATAACTGCAAATTTAAACATTGTCAAGAAAGGCTGGGAGCAGAACTCAAAAACACCTCAAAAAAACAAATTACTTAAGCCTTTTGTATTTTTGTGATTCCTAATGCATTGCCAACTACTTTTGTGGATTCTCTGCCTAATGCTTTTAGCATTATATTTAAATATAAGGTATTCTTGCGTATGGTATTATTACTATTATCACCATTGCACACCCTCATAGCACTTTCATTCCACCACTACCACACACGCTCCATCACATCACTCGCCACCCTTCCCTCTTCCACATTCTTACCTGTTTCTTCTACGCTGCGCTGAATTCACACCATTCCACATCAACCAATTCGACACCACCATCGCCTATTTTGAATTTGTACACTCTTTTAATCCGTTCACTTTTGCTCTGTATGCCAGGGCGAAATATTATTCATAGCCAGTCTTCGTCGTTTAATGCGTGCGATCGCACGCGCACGCATCGGCACACGCATGGCACCAATAATGCGAGCGATTGATCGCACGCATGAGTTGTATATTTGACCGTCATTTTTGACCTGCATAACATTGTTTTCTTCAACGAAACATTGGAAGTTTTGTTTTTCATAAGCTGAGCAAAATCTGCTAATTCTTTTAATAGTGCCTATTTCGCTCTGTATCGTGGCTTATCGCTTTGCTTTGTTCTAATTCTCCCGGAAACATGGCGAACGTCAGGTAGTGTCCAAAACTTTTACCTTCCCGTTTTCGCCATTATCAAGGTAAATATCGATAAAATTTCTCAAAAGAAAATGGGCTTTTTTATCATGGATGCGAGAGGCAGGCGACGAATAGACCCGCAAAAAGAAGATCTTCCGACAATCAAGGTTAATATCAATCTAGTGATGTAGATAGGAAAATTCATAAAAGGGGCGAGAAATTTAGATTTTCCGACAAAAATTTTATAAGAGCTTTTATTTTTTTCAAAATTTGTACATAACTTCACGTAAGTCACGTGTCATAAATCATTCTACTCGAAGATTTTTCTTGTCTTTCTTCTGACAAAAGGCATTTTTAAGTTCTATACCTTATTGAAAGAGATTGCCAATCTAATTCAGAACAACTGAAGAGATCACCATATTCAACTTTAAAATATTTTCTCTCAAAATGTAACATTTGGATTTAAATAGAAAACCATGTAAATTTCCGATCAGATCAGAAGTTTTCCGACAAAACAGCAGTTTAGCTGTACAGGGAGCGAGGGGTTTCGCCCCGCCCTTTGACCCCCTTTATCTACGCCACTGTATTAATCAATAATTCTGTATAGTTGTCCTGTAATGTCGAACGTTCTCGGAATGAACACAGTAGAAACACTCAAGTTCTCTGCAAATTGTCCCAGGGCTTCGAGGTGTAGGGGGCCTTATAAAGTAATGGATTCTGTTTTGAAATAAAATTGATTAAAAGTAACAAAATTATGCCTAAAACAGTAAAGCATTTTAAGCGAATGAACGAATTTAAGCTAGTTTAAAGGGCGTGGTCGCAAAAAAATTTTCTGCTCGCTTCGCTCGCAGGGGCCAAATTCTCCGCTTATGCCCCAGGGCCTCCACTTCTCTAGGCGGCCCTGCGTGCAAGTTTGGAACGGTGATAAAACGGTTGCGGCTCGCCCTTTCGTTCACGCCAGCACTCTGGAACCGAGTTAATTTTGCTCTGCTATCCGGAATGGTTTCGACCCTGTTACGAAAGAAAACGAATTTTCTACCGTCGCAGTTCCGTTTTTGAACAGGATTGTATAAACGGGGTCCGAAATAGCCTGATTTTTAAGAGTGTGAATCGCACGCATGAAAGAAATAATGCGTGTGGTTTGCCACACGCATGGTGATTTTCTTATGACGAAGACTGCATAGCTAATTAAATTTTAGACATTAATAATGATTTTAATGTAATTGATCTTACTTCAAAACTTTTGCATATGTAATTTTTTCAGCTGTTCCTTAAACGTTCTGATTGACTCTTTTCCTCTTGATTTTAGGAGATTTGATCTCCGATTTGTGGTTATAAATGATCGATACGACCGAGTCACCTTCAAGGTAGGTTTCTTTACACTGCGGAAGATACTTTGTACAGTATAGAACTGAACATAAGATTATCAGTTATGAAAAAAGGCAAGAATACGGAATTTACTATGAAAACTTTGTTTATCTTTAATCGTTAAGCCTATATTTTATGATACCTAAATCATTTTGGCTAACAATAAAATTTGATTCTCATTTCTCACAATTTTTCAGACGTATAGTTATAATGAAAGGATTATCATATAATTATAATTAAGTTTACATTTAATTGGTATTTCATTTGTATCATAGCAATGAACATTTGCTCTAAAGGCAGCTAAAAGATGCTAAAAGGAGCTTAAACCGCCTTTCAACCAGAATTGGCCAATCAGTGAGTGCGATTCCACTCACACTCTCATTGATTGGCTAATGTTGATTGACAGCTGGCTTAAGCTACGTTTATATCTGTCGAGTGCCTTTAAGTTTATCTTGTTCATTAGAGCTAGCAGCATACGATAGAGATGAACAAACTATAATGGCAAATTGTGTTCTTAGAATAATATTTTTGAGAAAGTGCTCCAGGATTGCAGATCACAACGTTATTGCCTAGGTTGCATTAATCTTTCGTCTGGTTGTTCAAGCTCATGTAATTTCCTATTGGTCCGCAGCAGCCGTTTTCTTTTAATGTCATTTAACCTGTGTCGTTTGTATGTGTTCTTACGTTTAAATGCCAAATTACCCTGTCATCTTAAAAGCTGGTGAAAATGCATTGTTGAGAGTAGGATGAATACGATGATGTCAGAACCCGCACAATGGAATTTCCTGGCATTGACAAGCCTTCGTTTGTCAAATGCTCGCTTCGTCAAATATCAGGAAACCTTTCTTTGTGATGTGCCTTCATTTTTTGCATAAAACAGAAAGAATAACTCAATATTTGCAGTCTTGAACAAAGTTTACTTTTCTGTAGCAACTTGAGATCATAAACTATAAGAACAATGCGACAGCCACCCAATGTTGCGACTCTTGCAGACCCATTTATAGGCCATTCGTTTAAACGAGTTGTATTTACCGCCAGTGAAGCGGGTACAAAAGTTTAGCAGGGGGGCTAAGTATGATAGATATTCCCCAAACACTATAGCTTTATTGAGATAGAACTGCCCAAATGGAATCTGAAGGGTAAAAAAGGTTGCCTGGTTAGGGGAGAGGGTGTGATGAGAGGGGGGCTGTGATGAGAGGGGGGCTGTGATTAGAGGCCTTCCTTGCCCCTATGTCTTCTACATCTAAGGTACTGACTTCAACCTCATTTATTTTATCAGAAAAGATCAATGGAGGAGCTCAAAGGACGGTATTACGATTTGGTTGGAAGGCTTTTCAAGGTACCGCTTTTGGTGTATTTATTGTTTAAAACTTGTGTTTTTATACAAAACGCTGATTGTAGTGAAAGTATCAAATCGATTTTGACATAGAAAATCATAATTAAGTATACAAAAATAACGTGGTATCCTGGCTGAGAAGAAAGGCTTTTTTCATTTATCTTTATGATTCAATAAAGGTGTCACGACTTAGCAAATGTATCAGCAGAATAGGGACAGAAAAAGCAGGCGTGAAACAAACACCTTTGCCCTCCCCTTCCCCTTTTTAAAAAAAACTTCGCTATTGAATGCATACTTTTTTAGAACAATTGATAGATCTACTTGTCTAACATTGATTCATGGAGAACGAAGGATTCATATTAACAAAGAAAACATAAATTAAAAAAATTGCAAAATTGCAGTTTGTCGCAAAATTTTTGTCAAGGATTGTAGGTAAGGGAATAGCGGCCGCTTATTGGTCAAAAACAATGAACCAATCAAAAACGCCATTTTCTCCTCCTGGATTTGAAATTGTTTTTACCTAAAGTCATTTCGGACATTAATATCATGATGAGTGTTGGGCGATCTTCAAATGAAATACTGTTGTGATGATGTTGTGGAGGGGCACAGAAAGGAAGGGACCCCATTTGGGACACTTTTTTGAAAAGGTTTCTTCTTAGGAAAGTGAATTTTTTCAAATTTGTGGACATGTGTCCCTGGTGCATCCCCAATGCATCGTCCCTGGCTCATTCTGTTTAATCTTCTCGTAGGTTCAAGCCCAGCCTGGAAAGGAGCATGATAGTGAACCCCCTGTTTTCGATGCTGAACACGAAGCCAAGCGCAAAGAGCAATTGCTGAAGTTGTATAACAGAACCCCCGAGCAGGTAGACCGCACATCATATCACATCACATCATAACTTGTGCTCAACTTTTGAAACGTCCTCTGTGCTTAAAAGGGCAAGAGAATTAATTCCTGTGTGCTTAAAAGGGAATTAATTCAAATTGGCAAGAGATGATCTAGAATTATCCCTCAACATACAAACAGAGCTAAAGGCATTTTAATTCTCAGTTAGATCTTTTTTATCTTCCAACACTTGTCAATATACCTGGAAATGTCCAAAATACTTTTAAAATCGATGTGATTGACCTAAAATTCGTGAAAAATTTCTTTCGTTCTGGTTGTTCTGGCTGGCTTTTGTTCTGGCTGGTTTCTGAATTTAAGAATTCAAGTGAGTTGGTAGGGAAGTAGCCTCTGCCATATCTCTGCAATTTTTTAATAGATTCAGCTGTGTTCTCATATGCAGCAACATTTTATGTTTTTTCTGGTCCTGATTAGAAATATTCTAGAAAAGATTTCAAGACGTAGTTATGTAGCCCTTTTTTGTTATGTAAACCCAAAAAAAGAATCTAAATTCATTGCTCAAATTTATAGGAAAATTTTAGTAGCATTCTCAGGCATCGTGTCTCTAGCCATCACTGCAACAATTTAGGTATCTTTTTACTTAAATGGTATTATTTCCATACGCACAGGTAGAAGAGGAGGATATGCTTGTTTCAGAGCAGAAGAAAATAGAATCAAGGAAAAAAGAACGAGAGAAAAAGCAGTTGGAATTGAACAAATTGATAACAGCCGCTGAAAAGAAGCCACAGATGTCTGAACACAAAGTTTTCTC
The DNA here is from genome assembly GCF_057945365.1 of Rhopilema esculentum. Taxonomy (NCBI): domain Eukaryota; kingdom Metazoa; phylum Cnidaria; class Scyphozoa; order Rhizostomeae; family Rhizostomatidae; genus Rhopilema; species Rhopilema esculentum. Next base: position 9,580,055 of record NC_142822.1, on the reverse strand, counting down.
GAGCGGGTTCTGTTTCTTTTACTATTTCTTTAAGTGTAATTTCCCTAGTATATGATTTATTCATTTGACGTATACAAATAAACCCTTTCAGCCGTTTCCTGATGACCGCATTAAGCGTTAACTGTCCTTTTCTTCACACGAAAGCGTGTACAGCTCTGCCTTTATGATATCGAACGGTAAACAGTAATTTTCATCATAAGCCTTTTGTGTTGGAAAAGCTCCGTTATAAAAACTTAAACCCCCCCCCCCCCCCCTCCCCCCTGAGGCTTGCGAAAGTGAGTTTTCAAGGAGAGCTTTTCATTTTTCTTACCTCAAGATCCTCGGAAGCTGAATTTTGTGATTAATAAAGATGAGTCTTGAGGAAGCTAGTCATTTGGAAAGGAGAGTTTTTCAATGTTTATAAATACAATGTAACTTGACTAAGGCAATTAAATAAGCACGCTAATTTAGGTGATATTCAGTAACGCATTTAAAAGTGTACTTTACTCTGATTGTTCAGTTTTTGAAGTAGTCTCTTTTTGAAGTTGTTAATTATAAGTAGTCTCTCTCTTTTCAGCCATCAAAGGTCGAAACCAAGGTTAGCCTCTTCATAATTTTCAAACATTTTACGTGATTTTTTGCAATCCTTTCACTTTTCTTGCGTTTTGAAATTTATTACTAAGAATATAGGACAAAATGGCATGAAATTGCGGAAACATAACAAAAATCCGGTTTTGGGTAAGCAGAGAGAGTTTTTCTTCTTCTTTCTTCAGCTCTGCGAACGGTAGGCACCTGCTGATTGGATAAAGCAAGGAACCAATCAAAAGGGCAATTTTGCAGTCATGTCATTTCAATCCGTTAATGGATGCAAATCTCTGCACAACTTCTGTCAGTTTTCTGTGTCGTACTCTGTGGATTGTCAGACAAAAAATTTACTTAAGCTACACCTGCTTTTCCCTGCCATCTTGACGCTTTGCACTTATTTGATTATATTTTTCCTCTTTTGTTGTTGGTTACTTTTCTTCTTAACGTGGTTTATGGTTTTTGACAGGCGCAAATCATCTTAGCATGTTTTACAAAACTTTTTATAGGAAAGACAAAAAGCAGGGTAAAAAGAAGCAAAAGCGAAAATCGGACCAGCAGGTTTTGGAAGTGAAGCAAAAAACAACAGAGCAACTAGCGGGAATCAGGTTCCCAGAGTCAAAGGGAGCAGGGTCATATCTTCGAAGCTCAAAAGTAAGCATGGTTTTGTTGTTTAATGATAATAACTGAAAACTGTTGCACAGTATTTTTTAATTAGTATTTTAGCTCACTCGTGCTTTCGTTACAAACGAGAATCTTTACTGGGCTTTCCACACATGTCTTCCATCAAAACATGGCCTCATTTCTCGCAGCCTTTTTTCTTGACTTAGCAAAGCAACATACCTAGAACCTGGCTGTGCCTAACTGAAACAAACGAGCTCGATATCTACAAAACATCCACCATAGCAAGGTCAATCAAGCAACAGACAAGCATAATCAGGCTGTCAAGCCATTTTTCGACGGTCAATATTTGAAGCTTTAATTTTATTTATCTCGTATTTCAGCTCAAAATGCCACAGTCTGTTGGCACCAAGAAAGCAAAAGCCGTCGAGCAATTGCTGGATGGTCTTGGCGTAGGTGAGTCTTTTCCCCAGCTCCCACAAATGCTAGACTTATGAAAGGCAATCGACAAGTGACTGAAACCACCTGTCAATCAACTATTGACCAATAAATAAACGTGTGATTGGTATCGCGCTTTTCGATTTGTCAATTTTGATTTTGACCTCTCTCTAGTATCTGTCTATTGCCTTCAAGTACCTATTGGTTGCCTTTTAAAGGCTGTGTATCCATGCAGATTTAAGTTGCACTCAAGATCGATAAAACAGCTGATAGAATGCTGACATGAAATTAGCTGTAGTGTGCTTTGATTGGTTTAGACGAAGTTAACTGTACTTAATGTATTCTTGCTAAACTTGTAAATGAAAGGTCGCAACTGAATGCCATATCGAGCAGATAAAACTTTTTTATTTGTTATTTTATTAGTTAGTGTATTTTTGTACTTTTATCGATGACGTATTTGTGATGCCTAAGCCATAACTTCATAACTCTTTTATTTATGTAGTCTTCATGATTGTAAATATACACTTAACGTACAAACATTTAAACAGCCTCAAGCATCTTTTGTTTTAGTCGTAGTATTTAAAGTTTTACACATATGGAATGTGTTCTAATGAAATCAATTCTTCTTTAACAGTGGCGGACACCTGGGGGGCGAGGGGGGGCGGTTGGAGAACAATGTCACTTTATTAAAACAATAGACTTGCCGCCCCCCCCAATATTTGACCAAGTGTCCGCCCCTGTTCCTAATGTTCATGCTATTTTGTGTTTTGTTGCAGAACTGTATCCAATGCCTACTGAAAAAATTGTGCTGGAATTCAACGAATTAAGGTATGGAAATTGCTGGTTGTACAAAATTTAAAAATTTTGCCATTTTGTAGACAGAAGGAGTTCGTTTTCACCTTAGGACTAATATTTTCAATAAGCAAGCGGCACTGTTGGGCAAACTCAGCAGTCATGTGCTCGCGTTTCTGATTGGTCTATTTCGATTCACAACTGGGTATATATATTTCCTAGCTTTGAGTTTTCGATCTATGTTTTGACATTTTATAATCTGAAGAGTCACAGGCGAAAAGTTTCAGTTGCATATTTCAAATGCTTGCTGGCCTGTCATCAAAACCTTCATCATGTTTGCTTTAACTTTCGATGGAATTTAAATCCTCCGACTGAAACAGTTTTTCTTAAACATATTTTCAACTATCCTATATATTACCTGGAGTTTTCTTTATTAGAGCTTTAATTCTTATGTTGAACTTCTGCCGCGATATAGTTTCTTCAGAACGTTGCACTTCTAATTTTTTAATTAAAAAACGAATCAGCTTAAGTTTGTAGATCAACTAGTGTGCTGATCGGACAGTGTGCTATCGCATCAATGATGGTTGAAAGAAGTGCATTTTGTACCACGATAGCCAATATATAAGAAGATATAAGATGTTGCAGTCACCTATCAAAACGTGGCTTCACTCTTCCTGTATCCCCCAATTGTTAGTCCATTAACATTACAAGTTGCAGTGACCAGCGATGTTGAATAAATTTGTTTGCTTTTTATTTAATATTCCAGAAACGATCTGCTCCTTCTTTATGAACTGAAGCAAGCTCTAGGGAACTGTGAATTCGAACTGCAGACTTTAAAGTAAGTAAAGACACTACTCTATGTTATACTGCAAACTTTTTTTGCTCAAATATCCAAGAATTGGATTCTATTAGACTCATATCAACAGTATTATGTTTTAGCGGGAAGCTTTATAAGAGAAAATGGAATGCCATCCTTAATTGATCCTTATGCATTAATTTAATTGATAAAATATTTTTTTAGCATTTTCTTTCTTTTTTAAAGTGTGATTTCATATTTCAAGTACTTGCTCGATGATAGATATTTTTCAGCTGGGCATGTTGTGTTGGCCATAATTAATGTCCTCTTGATATGAACTTTTGGTTTGAGACATTTAAAAAACTCTCATCTATTTCTAAACTCTCATCTATTTCTAAAATGGTATTTCTTTAGAGCCTAGTTAGTGTCTTCATACTACTTGCACTGGCACTGTAATTGTTTCGCTTTTCTTTTTAGGCACAAATTTGAGCTGTTAGCTCCTAACAAAGACATAACACCTCTCATTGGTGAGTATAACTACACTTTATTCTGAAACGCTGCAACAAGAATCAACCATAGCAAAGCAATAAAAACGGTGTTGTGGAAACGTAACCAAACATGCATTGGGCTCAGCGTTGGTTAGTTGTAAGCTAGCACTAAGTCACGTGGCATCTCTCGCCGATGCGATAGTCATAGCCCAAACATTTGAACACTTTCCAAGCCAAACATACTTTTTTCATGTTTTATCTCTCGGATTTTTTCTGCACGAATTCCTTCTATTTTAGGTTTTTCATTGAGTTCAACAAGCCAGACAGAAGTGCAAGTGAGTCGCTTTGTATCCTTACAACTTATTAGTTTTGATTATCTAATATATACTTTTAAAGTCATCAATATGGTGGCCTAGTTGTTTGCATACATTAGGCATATTTTACGAGAAGAAAAAGTTCTTCGTTCACCAAAGGTTGATATCACAAGATGTTTTAGGGTGGATTATGCTTCTTTTTTCATTGGATTTTGTGCAAGAAAATTCCGGTCGACATCGATACGTTAAAGTCGATTGCCAAGAATTCCAGTTTCAAAGTTTTGTTGCTTGGAGGGCCGAAGTACCATTAATGGGCCGTTATTTTAGACTGTCTCTTTCTGCTATGCCTTGCATTTCAAGACTGTGCTGTATTCTGGAAGTATGTTGAAGCAAAGTAATTTTTTCGCCATATTCGCGGTTACCCGCAGAAGTACGCGGTTACCCGCAGAAGTACGCGATCACCCGCAGAAGTACGCGATCACCTACTAGAGAACGCGATCTCTTTGAAAGCTGCATAGCAGGAAACATGACTGTTTTAGAAACATCTGTGTATTGGGTTGTGGTAGGTTGGGGACATTTTGTGTATATTAATATAATGCCTGAAGGGTCTAAGCTTAATTTCAAAACTACTGAAAGTTCGTTTCATTTTAGGATGGTAATTCGTCTCTTCTGATTGATGTGGTGGCTGCTGGAAATCTGGTAAACTGTGATGTTTTTCTTATTCATTTTTCTACATCCAGCTCTTTTTCTGGACCCGTTATTTTATAAGAAGCCATGTAAAATTGTTCAGATGATGACCTTTCTTTCTTATTTCTTCCAGAGGAAGCGAAGAACTGCAACAACCTTTTTAGAAACCACCCCCTGGAAGAAGTCTCGGAAATAGGATCCTGGCTGGAAGAGTTCTTGAAGAAATTCAGAACAATTATATGCTTGGTATCCAAAAACAAACGATACTCTGTATAGCTTTTGTACATAATCATGATTCAAATTTCTGATAAAGCATTCTTCTCTGGAGTTGAGAATCTCCCCCTTCTGTTCCTTACCGGGATTTTCGTGCACGTTTACCAGGGTTGAGAACCCCCGCTTCTTACCTCCACTCCTTATTTCAAACAAAAACCTACAACTAACTATTTAAAATTCTAGCATGTCCTTGCAGTCACTTTCCACAATAATTTTACTTCATCATAGGTTCACTACCGTGTCTATTATCCTCCCACGTTTATTGAATTTTGGATTTAGCAATGGCTCTGCCATTCATTTCAACTTCCATCCCATTTATTCCCGGCCACAGAGTACGAGAAGTTCTGTATGTTCTGTATTAAGCCATTTTGACTATCATCAAGCCAAATTGGTTCTCAGATCAAACCATATACAAGTCTTATCATTTTTTTTAAAAGCGTTATTTCTTTGTTTCTTGTAGTTTTCTCTTAGGATGTAACTGGCATTTTTAAGCATTTAATGGGTCGATAGTGGCAAAGTGGTGACGCCACAAATATATATTTCTGGAATGATTAGATTTCGAACATATTGCCCGAAAATATACTAAAATGCGTGCGGTACAATATGATGAATTTAAATAACGATCAATGTAGGTAAATTGTACCAGGAAATTTTTTTTTTAAATAATTAACGACGTTTCGAGCATAGCCCGTTAAACGTCGTTAATTATTTTAAAATAAAAAAAAATAAAAAATTTTTCCTGGTACAATTTACCTACATTGATCGTTATTTATATTGCCCGAAAGATTGCAATAAAATGAATTTCAGTTGATCTGTTACAAAATTGACTGAGATATGTCCACATGATTACATCAAACTACTGTAATTTGGCTCTGGTTCTAAAATTTATGAATAGAACATCTTTTAGTGTGAAAAGTAAGAGCATACGACTTGAATTCGGTATCTTGTGAACGGAACCGGGAATGGTTTTTCGATCTAGTGTGTTCCTGCTAGTGATTGTGGTAAGGATTCTTACAGCTAAGTTTCCCCTATCAGACACAGACAGAAATGTTAAAAAATGCTTAGAAGTAAACCCGAGTTCCCAACAGAGAACAACTATCCTACATCGAAGTTGAACACAGTGATCGACTTTCAATTATTGACAATTAGTGAATCATCCATATTAAAGGAAAGGCAAATTTATCTGTATTTGACATCGTACGGCTAATCATTTTTTCAACTTTTGCTTGGAGCCACCTTTAAATTTGTTTGCATTTTAGGTTTTGGAGAGTGAAAAAATGAGACAAAAAGTTATTCTCCCATCAATAATAAAAGTTCTCTTAAGAAAATCATCAATGGAGCAAAGCCTCTGGCCCCTATTCGTCTATTGAACATGTTTCTTGGCAGTTTTAGCACAAGTTATTCTCTGCATCCTATTCATTTACATAGAGTTATTTGATCAGTTTATTAAGTTTCTGATTTAATAGTAAGATAAGTTAGTGTTTGGAAAATAAGGTCAGCACATTTTAAGACGACACCATTTTGTGTTTTCACAATTTTATAATAACAAGCACAGAATCGAACTATTTACAGTTAAACAAAGGCAGCCTTTCCACTAGCCTGGGTTAAATCATATCCGGGTTAAAAGTTATCAGTTTTTACAATGGAAACGGCACTTTTCTTCGACCCGTTTTTAATCGTTTTTTGATCGTTCTCACTAAGCCGGGTTAAAATGTATCCAGGGTGAAAAGTTGTAAGAGAAATCAGTATTTGCATAAAAAATCCTTCAATTTCTATCGTTGTAGGCCAATGGAAGCAACATCGACATCCAGGATTTTATTTTTTTATTTTTTGGCGCCGTCTCAATTTTTGAACGTTGCTGTTGTTGCAAGTGGATCAAAAGTTATCCGGGTTCGGCGTTTCCATTAACTCGCAGGTGAGTCAAAAGATACCCGGGTAAAAACTGACCCACTTTGAGACCCGTTTTCAAACTTATCCGTTTTTCAAGTGGGTTAGTGGGAACGCGACGCAGAAACGGATAACTTTTAACCCGGATATGTTTTAACCCAGGCTAGTGAAAAGGCTGCCATAATCAGCGTATACTAGCGAGAGCTTATAACGTGTACATTTTCAGCAAACAAGTGTGAACAAATGACTCATAATCTTACTTCCGGGTCTAGGCACGAGTGAAAGGATGTTTCTCCTTCACAACAGTTAGGAATAGACATGTCACTAAGGAAGGACAGGCTGGCATCGTATGTAGGATTTATCTTGAGGCCATGCCCTTTGTTTTGTTAACATAGAGACAGGTTAGGATGGGAGTTGAGGAAAATCTGCTTGCATTTCCTTGAGGGAAATTTATGCAAAACTTTTTTCTACTTGCATTTTCCTGAGTATTAAAAGTACGTTATGTTTCCCGGAAACGATTTTATGTGATAAGAACGATATATGAAAATGAGCTTGATGTTATTGCATACCGTACTAATTTTCATTGCCACGCCCTTTGAAACATCCGGTGGAGTTTTCGACATTTATTTGCGTTTGGCTCTTATTCTATTAAAAGAAATTTCTGAACATGCCTGTTTTGATTGTAACATTCCAGATACTTCTGAGCTTGCTACTTGTTATTGTCACGTTTTTGACAGAAAAAAATGTGGCCAAGGCTTGCTTAGTGCACAGAAAAAAGGTTCTATGATATGATTTAAAAGAACTTACTTTCAAGAAATAACATAAGATTTGTCGCCGACTGTATCATTAATAGATTTAATACCTGATTGTGCATAGGTTTGTTCATCATCCGAAAGGTTCAACGAAAGTCCTATTTCCTAAACGCTTGACAACATACTAATAGTTTATGTGCAACACAATGTGAAATTTTGACGGCACAGGGTCACTGATAATGACCCAGCGTTATGGACGACACTTGCAAAACCCATTACCTTGCGTAGTCGTTAAAATCATTTCAAGTCAATTGAATTCACTGTTTGTTAAAAAAGACATGATTAAACAAGTCGCCATTGATGAAGGATGTAGCTTTAGGTCCTGCATGAAAGAAGACCACAAGGCGACATCACACCCCCCCCCCCCCCTGGACTTGCTACAAGTCTCTCTCTTTAAAGAAAGGGAAAAAAGAAAAAATGGGAGGGGACGAGAGAGAGACTTGTAGCAAGTCCAACCCCCCCCCTATGGGGGCACTCCCATACTTGAATAGATGGAATATTCCGCGAAACAGGGTATACTTTCCGATTAAGACTGTGGGACAGGGACACAAACAATGCGTGTTAGTCACAGTGTAGACCCTTTTCCGTTCAGAATGTTTTTAATCTTTTATTAGACATGGTATGCTTTTGGCATATTTTTTATGGAACATGGTCAGAATGCTAAAATGTTTGGCCATTGACCCTTTGATAGCTACGATGGGATGAAAGCAGAGAAATACTTATAAATACTTATTTTTGCTGAAAAATTTATACGCCTCCGTAGAATAGACACCAGGCCCCGCGTTTATGATGCCGACCGACAATTAATAAAAGAGCATGCGCAATCCGAGGTGGGTCATTTCCACGAGGTACAAAATTTTTCGTTCCTTGTCCCGTGGAGGTCCCTAGCCAAGCCATTAGTGCCGAGAGCGTTGGGAAAATTCTATGAATTAGTTCCTTCGCCAACCATTTTGTTTTAGAAGCAGAGAATCAACTAATAGATAAGGCCAACCATGGGTGACGAAGACTGGGACGATGGGGATGTAAGTATAAACAAAAATATTTGATGTCACTTCCATTTCGGGAACGAACATGCGTGGCCTAAGTGCTACTACTGTTATAGTTTACTTTCAAACTACAAAAGTTTTGGATTATGATTCAAATCTGATAAAAATAGCATTGCCATGACTTAACCTATATTTATTAAATCAGCAATGCGGACATTTGGACAGAGAGCTTGAGGATCCATACCTGCCAAGCAGGCCTACACATCGTCGTGCATATTTTAATCGTTTTGCTTACCAGTTGGATGATGCCATACTTAATGTGGCAGAGCTTTCCCGCCAATTTACTGTTCCATGTGTGACAGTTTACTAAATTTCCAGTTTTGCCCGTTGAGCGTTTCAGAACATGTGTCCATCTAAAAGCTGCATCGATTATTTTACGAAACAGTCAGAACCGAGGATCCGCAACGCCACATTTCATTTAGTTTTCTACATCCTTTTAAAATTTCACGGTTCTCAATTTTTTAACTTCTGTCAGCTTCAAAGTTTACACCTTCAGCCAGCCGGGAGTGTCAAAGCATGCCATCCACATGTGTCGTGCATGTTTGGAAGAACGTAGTGCAATTTGTTGGAATAAAAATATCTGTAGTAATGCGTAGATCGTAGAATTAAGGCTGTGTTAGAAATTATGATGTTTATCAGAAGCTTTGGCAATGATCGTCTGTCAATGTTTCCAGTGCATTGATACCAGATCCTGGATGTTTTAGGTGTGTTATGTATTTATAAGCCTTTGTAATGCAGCCTTGTATCAAATTGCATGAGAAACTACTCGAAGTTAATTGTTCAGAGCAAGGTCAAAAAAGCGAATTTTGATAATAAAAATTCAATTTTTACTACAGTTTAAGTGTTATACCGATGTATTTCTGTCAAAACTCAAAGTCCAACAAAAGTATGCTTGAATGCAGTTTGATCTACCAGGTTCCATTTCTAAAAGTCTAGTTGCAAGTTGATCTAATTAGGTCAACCAGTTATTCTTCTGTGTTTTGTCTATACACTTTCCAGTAGATGTGACCACAATCTTTTCTTCTAGACCTCAGCCACCACATTTAGCTTGGCACCAACCAGTAATGGCAATTCTGATGGCTGGGACAATGGCCAATCTAGCTCCAGTAGCTTAGGTGGAGGTTTTGGCAGAGGGTTTAGTGGTGGCTTTGGAGGAGGCATTGCTGGTGGTAAAGATGCTGATGATGCAGGAACATCTGGTGGGGGCTATGGAGGCTTCGGCCGTGGCAAAAGCTCAGGGGGTTTTGGTGGAGGAAAAGTAGGTGGTTCTTCTGGTGGTTCTGGTTGTCGTATTTGTGGAGAAGATGGTCATTTTGCGAGAGAATGTCCCAATAAGGGTCAGTCATCAGGTGGTGGGGGCTCAGGATGTCATAAATGTGGAGAAGATGGTCATTTTGCGAGAGAATGCCCCAACAAGGGTCAGTCATCAGGTGGTGGGGGCTCAGGATGTCATAAATGTGGAGAAGATGGTCATTTTGCAAGGGAATGCCCAAATAACCAGTCTTCTGGTGGTGGGGGCTCAGGATGTCATAAGTGTGGTGAAGATGGTCACTTTGCAAGAGATTGTCCAAACAAGGGACCTGACACATGCAGAAAGTGTGGTGAAACTGGACATTTTGCTCGAGATTGCACTAATGAAGATGCCAATGGAGTGAATGAAGGTACATAAAGTCTGCCTCATTGAAGGATAAATTCACAATTTGATAATTTATCTTTAGAAAATTAAACTATATACATGTGATGCTGTTTGCAACACATTTAACATTTTTCATGAATTCTGCTGTGTGGACATCTTATTTTGATAGCTTAGGTGAAATGTATTGTAATCAGGGGCGGCTGGGAGCCAAATTTTTTTGGTATTAGTTCTCCGAAATTTTGAACAGCTCAAAAACAATCTAGCTAGAAGGGGGGGGGGGGTATAGACTCATTGAGGTCCTACCCCTGAAAAAAGGTTTTTTATGAATTTAAGTCATAGACTTACTCTAAATTTGAGATTAAAAGTGCATAAGCTCCATTTTGTGGGGTTTCTCAAAAAGGAGCAACCACATTGCATGGGAAGCACTCTATTAATTTGGTCTATACAAAAATTGATTTTGAAACAGCTTACAAATTCAGAAATTACCCCGATGAGAAAATGATTTCTACCTCATGTCTATGAAAGGATAAACTACTTAAAATACAGGCTATAATATTTCATATAATATTTTAAATGCTAAATAATAAGCTTCCTTTTTATTTTTTTGAAAATCTTTCGAATCTACGCCGGTTGAACGATTTAAATCTAGCAACAACATTGTCTTTAAAAAAAGGCTGTCTGGTGAGCCACCGTAAAAGCTTGTGCTCTACTTGCAAAATAACAAGCATTTCTTTTCTTTTTTGTTGCATGCTTGACCTTGAAGGTGCTACAACTCGCTTCATTCGACTAAAAATCCTCTCGCAATGGACACTGGTAAGTGGAGTTGTAGCTGCAAGCTCTAGCAGTGCCATTGCCTGAGGAAGAGCCTCCTCAAGTGTTGCCTTCTTGATAACAGATAAGAGATCTTGAATACTTGGTGAGCCCTCTTTTACAGAATCAATTTCAATTTCCAAATTTGGTTCCAATTCAAATTCGTCACTTTCCTCTACATCAATTGCACCAATGGATTCACCCACGTTAGATCTTTTTTCGACTGTTTTGTCGCTAGCCTCTTCGACTTTTTGTTGCAGCCGTGCTTGGCGTTCCTTTTTTGCTGCATGGATTGTATCCCGTTCTCGGACAACTTTCTGCAAAAGGAGTGATATCTCACTGCTGTTATAAAGGACAGACAGATTATTTTCTGTTGCTATCACATCTTGAACTGCAAATGGGTACAATTTGTGCAGCTCTACAATCAAAGCTTTTTGCTCATTAGCTGTCGCGTTTCTTCTTTCGCTGAATTTTGTTGGATGGATGAGATCCATCCATCTGAATTTTTCAAGGTTTCCAAAACGCCAGCTCAGCTGCTCCGAAAACTTCGCTGTGATGGTCAATGCAAGGGTTTGTAATGAAGCCTTCCAGCTTTCTTGCGAGCCATCATTTCCATTCTCTATTCCCCTCCACCCAGTTCTCTCACGCATAACTGGAAAATCTGGGTCAGCCTGGATTGTCTCTTCCCATACTTGGTCGAGATTTAAAGAAACAAGTGAACGTTGAAAGTCATCAACCATCGATCTTAGCTGTACGGCATCTAGCGTTGGCTTCTGCATGATGGTCATGACTGGCGTGCATTGCTCAAATATCTTTCGGTAAAGCTTGAGCAGAAAGACGAATTCGACTTGTTGCATTTGAATGCAAAGGCCCCTGGCTGTACTTTGTGTGTCGGCTTTCTCGCTTCTACTTCTTGAAATTTCATATAGGACTGCCCCTATCGTTTCGTAGTGGATGTCAATGACACTTGTTGCAGTATCACGTGACAGCCACCGTGTATCTCCAGGTTTTGGAAGATTAAGCCCGACAAGTCTTGTGCGCTTCGGACTGCTTCTGAAAAAGCCAACAAGCTTGTCGGCTGTGCCAAAAAACTTGGCAACTTTTGCGATTTTCATCGCGGACTGTGCTGCGCAAAGGGATAACCTATGAGCAACGCAGTGATTATAATAGGCTGCTGGGTAATGTTGCTGTATTTGCTTTTGGACACCGTTAAGTTGCCCGCTCATTGTAGGGGCCCCATCGTACGACTGACCAATGAGCTTATATTTACTTGTCGCTGGCTCCAAATTGTATTTTTCCAACGTCGACATCATAATTTTGGCAAGAGCATCGGCTGACTGATCATTGGAAGCATCGATCATGCCTAGCATATGCTCTTCAACTTCACCGTTATGAACAAGCCGCACAGATACCGCAGATTGCTCGACATTGCTAATGTCAGTTGTGTCATCCATCATCACGGCGACATATTTTGAGCTGTCGATGCGTTTTTGGATCTCCTGTTGAACTTCTTTAAAAATACATTCTATCAGCTCATTTTGTGGTTCATGGGATGTGTATGTAATGTGGTCTTTGTCTAAGAATAAACGAAGTTCGTGGCTGTAAGCTCCAAGTAATTCCAAGAGCTCTAAAAAATTTCCTCTGTTTGATGATAATTTAGATTCATCGTGAGCACGAAATGCAAGGCCCCGAGCAGCTAATAAAACAGCAATATCAATATGATGATATAGCATCTTTGAAAGACGTGTAGCACTGTGATTGTGTCGTACGACATCCCGTTGCCTTGCTTCATCCAAAGCACATGCTACGTCGACATTACCCAAGAGCTGGTAAGCAGTGTAGTTGACTGTGTGCATCTTAGACTTCTCGTGACGCTTAGCGAGATTTGAAAGATTTTGACCAGCTGATACAAATCCAGACTCTTTCACAAAGGAAACACCTTGCATCTACACGAAGAAAGAAATAGAGAAATTATTCTCGAGTCCGAATTAAACGTCACCTCCCACTTTTGAGTATAAAACTTTCTTTACATTTTTATGTCGGAAAATTTCACCCTACAGACTTTATGGTTGCAGTCTTAGTGAAGAGAAAATACTCTTTCTTATGTTTAATTTAATTTCGATACTTAGGGGTAATTTGTTTGTCATCTGTTCTGAAATTGAGACTTTTTCATGATTTCACCCCTCAGTGAAATTTCTCTAAAAGTGTTCTGCCCTAAAAACCCTTATTCGAAGCACCCTCTTTGTCATTTTAGAGTATCTGTATTATCATAGTTATGAAACTAGAGAAGCTGTGTTTTTGATTCTGTCTATGAAACTATCGAGCTTTTCTTCACATACAAAATTTATGAGGGCAATATTATTAAGAATTGATTATTCTTATTCCTTATTGTTTTGCATATACGCTTTGTTATTTCTAAAGAAAATGCATTGATAAACCAGCGTCTTGTTAATCACTCTACCTACAAAAATGGGGTCATTGTTCTAATAGCGGGCTTAGGTTTCCTATCTTTATGGGTGAAGGCCGGTTTAAGACAGACGGCGCACAGCCCTTGCTGTATCGCCACCTTAAGGGCACGGTATGAGAATCGCGATTCTAATACCATGGCCAGTGAATGCGGTACAGGGCGTAGAGCCACGGCTACAATCATTGCTGCTGGTCTAGAGCCCTTTCGTAATTGCCACTAGCCTGCCAGGGTATCAGGATCGCAAATAAAAAAGCCGATTCTAGAAAAATTTTGTGAAAAATACTATACGCCAACCAAGACACAGCATTTGGACTTGTCACAACCTTTGCTTATCACCAGCACTCTCTGATTAAATATTCCTTTTTAACTTTTAAAAACCATTATTTGAAAAAAGCTTGTTTGGGAAACTTTGTTTTTTGCCTTAAAAATATTTTAAATAGCCTCAGTGAAAAACTCACCTTTGATAATTCACCCATGACGAGACATGGCCAACAAAAGTAGGTATTCCTCTCTACGTCTCCACAAATCCACGGAAATTTCTGATATGCAGTGTCACTCGATACGTATTTCACGGTAACTTTTGGACATGGTCTTCCGTCTGTTTTTAGGCGAAGCCGCTGTTCGTGAGTTAAACTTCTTTGAGTTGACAAAATTGAGAAAATATTTGAAACTCCCCAACGGTACTCACTTCCTAAGACCCGATCCATATTGTTAAGACACAGTATATTGATGCGAGCAAGGGAAAGATTAGCGTTGTGTTGAAATAAAATGGTTAGACTGGCCACGGTATGAGAAATCCAAAGCTTATACCATGATGTACAAGTCGCTTTGTTTAATGTGAGGATGACAAAAGGCCCCGACGTAGGGCAGGGCCACTTAGACAAAAGTTTAATGACATCACGGTATGAGAAGTGAGAAACTAATACCATGGCCATAACTGCCCTCGAGATTCAATTGCTATCAACGGTACTATAGAATATGATTCATTAACGGATTAGAAGGCAATTAACAGTCTTTTGTCGGAACAAGTCAAACACAAATTTTCGTTGATGTTAACATTTGAATAAATATTGAACACGCAATGCGCCTCCGCTACTGCCTCAAATGCAGTACAAAACGGGCGAACGAGCCGATGAATTTAAAGGTTTTTTTGGAAATAAAATGGTATGAGGCTCATACAGTTTATACCATTGCGCGCCGCCCCTGATTGTAATTCTCTGTCCCTTCTGATGAGTGTGACTCATGTTATCAGAATAAGTCCTGTCCTTCTGACAAGCTCAATATTATTATATTATATATGTATATACTGATCTAAAGTTACTTTTGAAGAAAAAAGAAGTTGTTCCATTCCTATACATAGATATTAAGTGCTGTTCTCAATTAAGTTCTATACCAATATTCCAATATGATTTAATTTTTTATCTTTCTCAAAGATGGCACCCCGAAGCCAGCTCCTGTGACCTATGTACCACCTGATCCATCAGAAGAGGAGCAAGAAGTGTTTCGAACCATTGCACAAGGACTGAACTTTGACAAATATGACGAAATTCCAGTAGAAGTGACTGGCAATGGGAAAATGCCACAACCTATCAAGACATTTGAACAAGGAAACTTATATGAGGCTTTCTTAGTTAATGTCAGAAGAGCAAAATATTTGAAGCCAACCCCAGTACAGAAGTATGCTATACCCATCATTTATGCTGGCCGTGACTTGATGGCATGTGCACAGACTGGTTCTGGAAAAACAGTAAGTATTATGGTTGTCTTCTATTTGGTGATTTAATCAGAGTGAAGTGTCAAACAGTCCGTCTATACTGTAAGCCTTCTGTTTAATCAGATGATGGCAAACTGTTTGCTCTCAAGTCCTTTGAAAATCTCTAGTTCAGGATTGTTTTTTCATATTTGTTGTGTGACACAGAATAGCAGATACTTTATAGCCAGTCAAAAACTGTGGTTAACATTTGTTTATTATTGTTGATATAGTTTTGTTTTTATTGCTGTCTTTCATTTCTTATTTGACAATTTTCAGCAGTGGGTGCTCTTCTAGGTGAAACTGCATATATTTCGGCTGCCTTCATCATCAGTTGACGTTTTATTTAACATGAAAAAAATATGGAGCCAGAAGAGTTTAGTTGTGTAAATGTGAATTGAAACTGAATCAACTGAACTATACATATATATATAATAAAATAGAATATATACTAGAAATGAGACATGTTCTCTGTTACTCCGAGTTTCGTGCTTACGCACTCATCAGACAGACTATCTGTCATCCGATATCTGTCCATCAGATAGTCTGTCTGATGAGTGCGTAAGCACGAAACTCGGAGTAACGGAGAACATGTCTCATTTCTAGTATATATTCTATTTTATTATATCTATTGCTCTGTGCTTTTGCACATCGAGCACTGTCACGTCAGAATAGACAACGCAATCTGGAATACATATTGTATCTGTTCCTATACTGTTTACCTAGTTTTTTATTTTTTTTGGGACAGACAGCATTTACCGTTCCTTTTCCTTGGACCTTTCTGCATGCTATACCATCTGCTATCACACTTGTTCTATTGTTCTTTGATCTATTGTATTTATCCATCTTTTCTCACCTCCGGCTGTGCTTAGAAACTATCATTATGTTGTTAAATTAGCTATTATTGTTCTTGCTTGTAAAATGTGTTACCTTTTGTTCTTTTGTTTCGTATTCCTTATTTTACGCTCCAGATGTATGTGTTAGTTATTCTGAAGAAGCTTATAGCGAAACGTCAACCAAGTTGTTTTTTTATTGAGTATCTATATATATATATATATATATATATATATATATATATATATATATATATATATATATATATATATATAGCGGAGAACATGTCTCATTTCTAGTATATATTCTATTTTATTATATCTATTGCTCTGTGCTTTTGCACATCGAGCACTGTTCACGTCAGAATAGACAACGCAATCTGGAGTATATATATATATATATATATATATATATATATATATATATATATATATATATATATATATATATATATATATATATATATATATATATATATATTAACTGGAGTTTGATTCCGACCAAAAATGGTTCGATACAATTGGGCAGCACCCTTATGGAAAGATTTTCCTCCCGTCAGCCTTATGATAATTGATCTTTTAGATCTTTACCTTATGATCTTTTAGCAATATTGATTTGCTAAAAGAGACACAAATTTTGTGGAGAAAGAAAACAAATGTTCAGAAGGGGGAATTACGGTGATAAGTGAAGAGAAAAGCATGGTAAACAATGAAAAAGTAAACAGTTGATATCAGTAGATATGTTTTTGTTTCTGTGGTTTAAAAGGGTCTTATGCTTTGTTTTGAGAGTATGAAAGAATGAATGATGAAAAAGAAATATATAATAAGTATATACCACAAGATATAGGATAGACTGACATAAATTGAGATTCTCCACTTTGGATAATTTATTAGGGCAACAAACCATGGCTACTTATGTGTTATATGTTGAATCAAATTGCCATGATATTGTATGTTTAAAGTATTCAAGAAAATTATTCAAGAAAATTCAAGTTTTATTTTCAATTTCAGGCTGCTTTTCTGCTCCCTGTTCTTAGTAAGATGATGGAAGATGGCCTAACAGGCAGTCGTTTTTCAGAAATACAAGCTCCTGCTGCACTTATCATATCTCCCACCCGTGAACTCACAGTTCAGATCAACATGGAGGCCCGAAAGTTCTCTTACCAAACATCAGTTAGACCAGTGGTATGTTATGGTGGAGTTTCAGTGGCTCATCAGCTAAGGCAAATAGAAAATGGTTGTCATATGCTGGTTGCCACTCCAGGAAGATTAAAGGATTTTGTAGAAAGGAGAAAGGTAAAGCCATTGTCTAAATTTTTATTATGATTTAGCTGTTTGTTATTAAAAGAAAGATACACTTTGATGCAAAATATTCTGGAACCTGATTCTTACGGTGCCTAAAGGTTTACATGTTTTTTATAGCTTTGACTTGTCTAGTGCAGAGTTGAGAGAGAAATGATTATGTATTCTACATCAAAAACTTTCTTTCATGCACCAAGCATATAATCAGAGCCAATTACTTTGAAAATTCACAAATCCGAATGAAGCTCTAGGGCTACAAGTAAACAAAGTTTCAGAGAACCAGTGAACTGTTTAGCCCTCCTCACAAAATTTTATCAGAAGTTTTATTGAGGAAGGATAATTAAGAAGTTCTTGTTATTGTTAGATTATCTAATCAGAAGAAATTTAAATTATTTAATATAAACTATAACTATTGTATAATGAATATATATATATAGATCTAAAATATCTTTTAACTGTTATCAACATATTTAGGACCATAAACAGTTGAATTGTGTTCAGTTGTACAACATATGATTTAGACTTTCACTTAGCCAGACAGATTTTCAATTCCTTTTTTATCATTCTGCCTTATTAAATGCAGGTCATAAGAAAAACATCAGATAATTCCTTGTCTACTTGAAGGTTTAACTTAACTGTGCCTAAATATGTATTGATTCTCTTGTATCATTATTTCAGATCAGCCTTGAAGGTGTAAAATACCTTATTTTGGATGAAGCAGACAGAATGTTAGACATGGGTTTCTTGCCAGCCATTAAATCTATTGTCAATGATTTCAACATGCCCTCGAAAGACGGCAGACAAACACTTATGTTCAGTGCTACTTTCCCTGAAGAAATCCAGAACCTTGCTGCTGAATTTTTGAATGATTATGTTTTCTTGACTATTGGCAAAGTAGGTGGGACAAGTTCGGACATTGAGCAAGTCATAGAGGAATTACCAGAGTCTGAAAAGAGAGACAGGCTGATTGAGATTCTCAGTAGTGAGGGTAAGGAATTCAAAATAGCATGAAAAACAATGAATATTGTTCTAAGATACGTAATCAATATATACCATTCTTCCTCAATGCCTAGATTTTGGTTTATTATTTGTTGCCATTTAGACGTTTCTTAACTCAAACAGGATTGAGGATTGTTGAAGAAAATGTATAAACATACTTGACTTTCTTTGTTTTTGCTTTCCAAGCTATTTTAAAATTCAATTAAAATTTGCAGTATGATTTGTGATCCATGTTTAATTCTTTAATTGTGTTTTTCTTGCAATACCCTAGTTGGTGTCTGGGACCAGACCTGCAATGATCCTCCTCTGCTATTCTCTGCCAAGCTTCAGATCTTAATGTACTGTTCCATGCCATGTTCATTTGGTCTCCTAACCAATGTAACCTTGAAAGGTTCTGCTCTACACACCATAAAGAGTGTCAGACCTACAAGTTTCACATAATTTTGTGTGAGGCTCAATAAGTGAGAAGCAATAGAAAGTACAATAAAGACAACACAGTAGGTCCCATGTATCTGGGAACATTAACTTACCAGCTATGTGATGTGTACAGCTCTATCTATGTGGCATGAAATACTATACAACAGACCAGCAATAGTAATCTTTATTGTTTTTACTTTTAGGTGCAAATAAGAATCTTGTTTTTGTTGAAACCAAACGCTCTGCAGATTTTCTTGCAAGTTTGCTGTCACAGAATGGTTTTCCAACAACAAGTATCCATGGGTAAGGCATTTGTACACAAATTGATTTATTTTATAGTCTAAGGCATTCTTTCTGAATGACTGTTGCAATGATCTGAACGATAAGAGATACGCTTTACCTGTATTGAAAGAATGCTCTTGACCAAGTCATGACTTTGGAATGTCAAATTTGATCTTACTATGGCCTTGCTGTGGCCATGCTGTGGCCTTTAGTTGAAGTTAAATAAGTTGTTAGAGGAATTCAAGTTGAAATCGAGTTAAAATTAAGATTTTAGAGATTTTGCTTAGGGTGTTCTTCGTACTTCGAAACTTATTCAAAAGAAGATTTATACGCTGCTTACTAGGGTAATGTTTTCTATAAGCAAGCAGCATTGACTGTGAAATTTTTACAGTCATTTGATCCCATTTTCTGAAATGCTTATGTTTATCTGCCACTGGTGATACTCAGCTATCAAACTTAAAAATTTCAGAAAGGGAAGGAAATAAGTATCTTAGAATATTTGCTTTTTTCAAAGCTAGTTTTAATCATTAACTTTGAAGTGTCAACCTGTGTTCTCGATTTATTTTTAATTGCATATTTTAATCTTACTTCATTTTCTTATTTCTAAGTATATAATTATCTATTTTTTAATATAATGTTTGTTTGTTTCTCTTCAGTGATCGATTTCAACAGCAAAGGGAAGAGGCATTGAGAGATTTCAGGAGTGGTCGTTGCTCAGTTCTCGTAGCAACAGCAGTTGCTGCCAGAGGTCTGGATATTGAAGATGTAAAGCAAGTTGTGAATTATGATCTACCTCAAGAGATTGACGAATACGTTCATAGAATTGGTCGTACTGGAAGAATAGGAAACCAGGGCAGGGCAATTTCATTCTTCAGTAAAGGCAAGGATGAGGGTCTTGCAAGATCATTAGTTAAAGTTCTTTCTGACGTAAGTATCAACTGGAGTTAAGGCTGCTTATTTGTGAGCAGATAATTTTTCAGTTTGTATTCTAAACTTAAATTGGCAATTTTAGCTATTATTTTTATCCATATTTTTATTTTCAGCCAAAAATTATTGTTTTGTAACATTATCTTGATTAGTTTTTGCATTAAACTTTAATTGACCATTTGTTTCATCTTTACATTAAACTTGTAATTCTATTTTGTGTCTGTGTTTGTTGAATTGAGAGGCTGTGTGTCTGAGGAGGCAGTCTGCAAACATTTGAAATATATGGGTACCTTTTGTCATCTTTGTTTGGTTTGTACCTTTATTATATTTAATATAAGCTATATATTCACTTTTTATTTCATTATTCTTTTTATTTTGTAGGCGAACCAGGTTGTGCCAGACTGGCTTGAAGAGGTTGCTGAAACTGCCCTTGGCACAGGTTATGGTGCGAAAGGAGGAGGAAAATATGGAGGCAAAGATACTCGAAATGTATGTTTTCCAGATTTTGTTTTGCTAATTTTAAAAAGACATCATTTGGTTAAAAATTTGATAAAAAAGCTCTTTCCTTATAAATTAGTATAAGGATGTGCATTGTATCCCAATTCTATCTCAGTGGAGATTTAAATGAACTTAAATGCCATCAGGGATACAAATATATAGAAATATGAATAATATATTAGATGTGTAGTATAAAAATAACCATATTTGATACGAATGAATAATGTTAATGATCCAAACAGATAAAATAGAAAGTAGTTTTCACAGTAAAAAGTGTAAGTAATAATTACCTTATCTTTGCATGTAAATGTTGCTTGAAATCTCTTTGATTTAAATTTTCACAACTAATATGTTATTTTACAAAATTGAAATAAGCTGTTTTGCCAGTCTGCCTTTGAGTACTAGATGCGATAGGCAGAGCCGTACACGTTTTGCTGTTTAGATCAGAACTTTTCTAAGTTGCAGCCACTTTGAATCCCCAGTGCTTTACACTAAAGACTAATGCTAATACACTTTTAGTCTAAAGAACCGAACGGTTCCAAGTTGCTACTCTGAGTTTCACGCTTGTGTGATGATCAGGCATATGTTTCTCTCTTTATCAGTGTTAGTATGTTTGGTTGTTTTGTCTCTGGAGGAATCGTGAATTTCATTGCTCATTGGTTTTAACAATTTTAACAGTTGCTTCATGATCGCGAAACTCAGAGTAGCAACTTAGAACTATCCTGTTCTACAAACCCAAACTGGTACAGCACTTTATGAATGAACTGTAAACAGATATTTCCAGTATATAAATTTTAGATGAAAATGTTTTCTGTTTTCCTATAGTTTTCTAAGTCAAATAATGATGACTTCAGCAACGGTGGTACCAGCAGCTTTACAAATGGTGGTGGTGGCTTTGGGGATTCTGGCGGTGGTGGTGACGAAGAGTGGTAAATCAAGCTCGCTGTATCATCAATTCAGTTCTGTTTCACTCACAAAACAATGTTTGCATCATTTGATGGAAACAGGCTCATCATTCACAGAGTATTGTTGCATTTTTTGTATCATCGACTTGGTAACTCTCGCAGGTTGATTTACGGAAGACGCATACCCACTGCTGCATAAATCACCTTTGCAGATGTTATATTTTCTATAATCATGTGCATGTATTTAGTTGCAGGGTTGTTTTTTAGACATTGATTGGTGTATATAAAACTGTTGCATTGCAGTCCCTTTAACTTATCTGCATGATCCAGTGTAGCTGTTTGTTTTGTTACATTCTCTAGAAATGTCAATTTTGTGATCTATGTCAGTTCTAGAGGCCCCGGGAAAGGGACCCTACAATAGACGAACCCGGCAATAAACGAACCCGGTAATATACGAACCCTGTGTGCCAACATGCCATCGTCTTTATCTTTAAAAAAAGTCTGCTTATAGTTTATTGAATTCATACAATTGATGCTTAAACCAAGTGAATGAAATCGTCAAATAAGACTGGTTTTTAAGGTTTTGAAGATGAGTTTGGTCGAAAAGGAGGACATAGTTTAGTTGGTAATCGAAAAGGACTTGCCGATTGCAAAAAACCTGTTTATAAATTTATTCCACCCTGCAAAATCTTCCCACCTTACAGTTGAGAAGTATGACGACATAAACCATACTTTTAGAAATTGCTATGGAAGACATCAATATGTTAGAATTCAATAAGATCTGTTATAAATTGACCGAGATTGAAAAATCTGAATATTTCTAAAAGACTACTTGTTATTTTGGCTTTGTTCATAGAATCTGGTACAAACACCAAATCACAGTGGCTTGATGGGGCCAGTGAGTGATTTGTTAACCGATTTTCGTTGGATTTGCCTTTGCTGTCACAATTACGGTTATTTCATAATGTCTGTCCTAGTAACGCGATCTTAGTTCACATATTCTAATAATAGATGCTTATGACGTCATCACTTTTTAACGACTGGAAAGATAATCAGTCCTTTGGTCATTCGAGTGTTTTGAGTGGAATGCAGCGACAAAATATTTTTGAAACCGCTGACAAAAGCTATAAATCGTTTGAAATACAATTGAACCTTGTTAGGTCGTACTCCGGACAACTCGGACTTTCCCTAGATCGTACTGGTTCAAAGTTCCCATTGGATATTCCTACCTTACTCCAGCCAAACGTCGTACCTGGCATAAGTCGGACATTCGCGAAGTCGTGCCATTTCCTTGTCCCTATTGAAAATCCGACTTAAAAGGGTTTCAATTGTATTACTATTTATAAACAATGTAAATCAAGGAGGGGATGCAGTTGTCATATTCTACCTATTTAAATTGGCTTTTTTTCTTAGTTTGTTCCTTTTATTGTTCCTTTCTCATGTGAGTGATAACAGATCCTGCTCTTATCGCACTTGTTAGCGGGAGTATTTATTAAGATAAGTCCTCAAAGTAAACAATACGTGTATAATTAATTTAATAAAGTTAGTTATCATAGATTCACATTTTGCTAAGAACCGCCAACGATAAAACTATTTTTCGCCGTCTTAAAATTAGGAAAAGTAAAAATGTGATTAAGAATGTTAATTCACACTGCTTATACATATTGTTTATTTCCAGAACTTGTATCTTGGTCCAGCAATAAAGATATTACACAAAAATTTCACGTTTGCTTGTTCACATGAGTGACAAATATGATAAAATGACTGCAAGAGTTTTTCAGTAAAATGCTATCTTGCAGAAATTTGTGTGGTAATCGTTTTATGCCCGTGTAAATTGTTCTAAATCGTATATGTTGTCATTTAAAACCCACGTTTTCAATTATCTGTGGATGCTTGCAAAAAGATACTATTAGTTGTATAATGTTATATTGATAAAATGTTCTGTTATAGTTAAGCAATATTAGATAGGATCTAGGCGTATTTTTTTCTGCTTCTCCTCAACCGGCCGCTCTGGTGCCTTGGCATTAACAAGGGACAATTCTTTGCTGTGTGACATACTTTGTGGTACAAGAAAGTTATAACCGCCAGCAATTGAAGTTGTCCCTTGCACAGAAATTCATTTTATCGTTTACTTGTTGCTTTTCAGCTGAAAAGGAGTAAGATCGTTTTTTCTTCAATGACTCTACGTTATCTAGACATATAATTCGAACCATTAATCTTGACCAATCTTTGGACTATGAGCTACATTGTCAAACCAGAATACATTGTCAAACATTCTTTCTGTTTCAAGTTCGCATTTGATGAGCAAACGGGATAAATATATCTTCATATCATAAACACGATAGCTCTATTCTGTTACTATTTTTCCAAACGTACACAACATATAGTGAATGTTGTCGATTTTACATCACTTAATAAAGACAACTAACATCTAACTTCATAGTTGTCACAAAACAACTCGATAGAAGGAGAAGTCTGAGTGCAACGAGAAAAAACTAAGGAAAGATGAGAGAAACTTAGAGCATCACAAACCTAAAAGCGAGTTTTCCAGTATCTTTTTCAAACGTGGGACAAGCGTGTCAGGCATAGTTATATTCCTCGCACCGTATGTAAAAGAAGGCGCCTGAAGCTTCATCATGCAGCGGGTGCAGAAGGGCACTTAGGGATGCAAAAATTTGCCTTTGAAAAAAGTCAGGAATCGTCGTTTAGCAACAATTCCCATTCCATGCGCACAGTATTTTGATATTATATGGATTTTGACTCTGAAGTAACATCAACCTACAGAATCTAAACAACTCAATCCTAGTCTAGATAGAAGAAAATTCGATTTACCCATGATGCTTAGTGTCGTTCGAAACAGAAAGGCATCAAACATAGCAAGCAGGGGATGAGCTAATCAAGCCAATCAAATTGTAGTAATAGCTGTAGAGATCATCAAATATGTCCTTTTTCTTTCGTCAGTTTTCAAGTGTCCTTTCACAACAAAAACTTGTTACTGGTATATGCTGCTTACAAGTTACTGTTCATTTATTCTCTAAGAAAAATCATCAAGTGACAGAAATTGCACCCAATTGTTTTCTTTAACAATTGCCTGCGACAGGCATCACTTAGATGGTTATTTTTTTATCATTTTTTTCTTTGCAAAGTTTTCTTAGATTTTCATCGCTAGATAACACTGTCCTGGTTTATTTGGAATGCTGTAATTTGATTCAATGATGATGTTTGAATTTTCAGTGATCTGAATTGCGTTTTCTGGTGATGCATCATAAGGTATTGCTTGATATCTCAAAATGCTTCAATAGTCCCAAAATATTTACGACGCTGGTTACTGCGAGATGAAACTTTAACAGTGCGATTCTCCTGTGTTGTGCAGAACATTCTGAGACTATTTGTTGTCATTGTTTATCGAAACAAAGACTTGATTCTCCTCCATTGCCTGTATCTTCTTTCCGTTCTGCTCCAAATGACACGGTTGTACGTACAGATCCTTATTTAGAAGCTAATGGAACTGCGGTGTACACCCTCGGGCTACACGTTTGTAATCTCACCGTTTGTTAAAATGTTGTTGAATCTTTGGACTGGTATATCTGATTCTTTGTTAAAAAGTTTAACGTATATTGGAAGCTCCTGGAGCTTATTTTCATTGCCAGACTTCAATCTTTTTCGTCGATAATTTCTTACGACGGTCTTTGTGTTCGCTGCATTTCTCCTCTTTCGAAGTAAACTCGGTCATCTTTTGTTCCATGGGTTGCTTTACTAGACACTGCAGCATCTTATGCTTCTCTTGATAGGAAGGGACATCTGTTGTCTGATTCAAGAGCTTCTGCTTTATCATCAATGACTGTGACGACATCTTCTCTGGCCTTTTCTTCAAAGGTATCGAGATTTTTCCTTTCATCTTTGTAAAAGCCAGAAGTTGAGATTTGACCTTCTTCTTGGGCACAGTGGCGTCGCCATGGGGTGGACTGGGGTGGACATGCCCATCCTAGCCTTCCCAAAAGTCGATTTTCTAATTTGTCGAAATCCGTTAAAAAATCTTGGGGGGGGGGGAGGGGAGTGTTGGGTTGATCAGATCGATTTCGATTTTCGCACTGGCAAAAAAGCCACCATTGCAATAAATGCTGCTTGAGAAAGTTGCTTGTCCAAATATTTCAAAATAGATAAATCATGCCAAAAAGGATTTTCTAAAAGGCTGCAGGGAGAGGCAGAGGAAATTTGTTTTTGTCCACCCCAGTTTTTCAAGCTGGCGATGCCACTGCTTAGGGAACCTGGACCAGTTTCTTTGCTGTTTTTCTCCGATTTCTTTCAGCATGTGGCGGATGAATAAGAAGGAGGATGAGAGCATTAAGACTTCATTGGAGTACATTTATCATTATCAAGCTTTGAGGTTAGAGAACGGGCACTATGGACACGTTGTCGTTACTTGCTTTTTGTAAACGCTGCAAGCAGCCAGAGTGAATCACACCCAAACAGCCACTTCAAGACAGACACAAAGCTCCTAAGGAGACTTGGTGCCTTAAAAAGTTCATCGAAATCTTGCATTCAGTAAGTTGCACAGAATACTTTTACTTCATAGATAATTTATAGTACGCAATATTCTTTCCCACATGACTATAAACAGAACAAATTCGAAACTTTCCATCTTTTCTTAAAGGCCTTTTGCACCATCTCTTTCCTTATTCTTTTCTGACGTGAGAATCAAACGAGTTAAAACTTTCATTTTGTGGGGGTATTTTGTGGGGAAGCCTAATTGGCATGCATATGCATTATCTTATATCATTTTTGTGTTTGCTCACAAATCATATCCTATCCTGCGCCCATATTAATGTTGCTGCGAATGTTATTAAGAAACATTTAGTAGTGGCAGACTGAAATCTCTCCAGCATGATCATAAATGTTGAAGAGAAATCATAAACGAGAATTAATTTATTCAAATAGCTTTGCAAATCGATTTTCAATTTTTTACAACACGGAAATGTTGACATTCCTCTTGCTTATAGGTATTTAGAGACATTTGAAACCCAGATTTTATCAATATTAAAAACTTGAAATGAATAATTATATATCAGCAAGCAATTTTTTGAAAAGGGAACTTTGCTGTCCCTGTTATGCCCCCGCACCTGCTGTCCCCGAGGCTCCAGAGTCCCTGATCTTTGTAATCTATGCCCAAAAATACATTAGAAAATTTCGGTGTCGTAAATTCTCCGCTCGGATGAGAATAGCCCTCCCCCCTCCAGCCTCTGGACTAAAGCGCTTTTCGGCATTTGCAAGGTCAAGGACCTTAAACTGTAATTCACGTTCGTGTAACCCAACTGCTACTGCTACCCTTAATGCAGTTCCCAAGGCCTGAGGCGCATTTCGGGCTTAAACGAAGATGCTATCGAAGCAGGACAGGAACTTTAGGTAAGAGGAGCTCTGGTATATTGCAAATCAAATTTTATTTTCTCAAAATTTTCTAAAATTCAAAGCAAAAAAGGCCATCAGTTCATGAATGCTAAAAAGTTTTTGGGCATGTCCCCTACACCAAACAATATATTCTTACCCAATTCTGAGTACCTTGATCATTCTTGTCACAGATATATCGGAGTACCCCCCTCTCTTTGCAAAGAACCCTTCTCTTGGCAAACCTTGTAGTCCTTGAAAACCAATATCTATCTCAGTGCAAAATCAAGCAAGCAAAAATGTTGCGATCTTTATGCAAGGATCACTCTCAAATTCTGTGAAGTGTGTCAAGTCGTTATTCCATACTTCGAAGGATTTTTGGTTTCTTGAAAACACTTTTTAAATATTCCTAGTTTCAACCAGCAACAATTAGATAATTATATGATTCACAATAAGAACTTTGTCTTAATCCGTGAGTTTGACTGTATCTTATCATAAACCGACAAATTTAATAGGAGAGAAAACGTCATCATAAATTTTCGATTGACTTCTTGCCACGTTGGTTGTGTTGTCTAGGTCTTGTCCATTTTTATTTCTTTTTAAAGTGCACCAGTTTACTTTTCTTTATGAAAGAAAAAATTCGGTTATATGTCATATTTTCTTCCTGATGTTGGTTACAGTGCAGAAAATGGGTTTCAAAATATTTCCAAGAATTCACAGAGCGGCCTCAGTCTGATAACGAAGTTTCGATTTGATAAAATCATTAATCTGTAAACGCTTCGAAGGAGGAACAACAAATGTTCAAAAACAGATCGAGATGGAAGTGGCAAAAAAAAATTGTCGCTACCAAAGCTTTTACCTGCTTGCTAACAGTTTGGCTTCTATGAAAAATGTTGATACCAATAAGGTAACTTATTTCATTGTCTGATTTCTCTTTATTGTCACTTGAGGCTTCAAGAAACTGGGCCTTTTAAGTTATGCTGAGATAGGCCTAGGCGTGTTCGGGATAAGAAAACGGCCTTATAGCGGCAGATGGCTTCTGTTTGCATTTAGCATAAATTCAGACTGTAAATAAATTAATTTTTTATAGAGTCTTTCGATTTAAATGACATTTTCCCAATGACTTCAAGCAGAAGGGTTAACTGTTACTGTGTATGTATCATCGATTTTGCAACTCGCTATCTACAGACCAGTATCGATTTCATGGCAGCTGCACTCCCGAAAAGTGTTTGTTAAATTACACTCTTGCACACCGAAAGATGGGCGTGGTTTGGGCTTGGTCTTAAAAAAGTTTTTCAGATATGGCAGAATGACTTTCGAACTTTGTTCCCAGCTAAGATTGGAAAAAAATGTGTGATTTTAAAATGGGTGATCCTCTTGAAATCAGGGCTGCCAAGAAGTTTCAGGCCACTGTTTACAAGTAGTTTCAGACCCCGGATAGCAGAGCAAACCGTCTCTGTTACACAGTGATAGTGTGAAGAGAAGGGCAAACCTCAACAGTTTTGTCAATGTTCCAGACTTGCATGGGACAGTGTAAACATGTTGTAAACAAGGCCCCTTGCGAGCAAAGGGAGCGGAAAATTTTTCTTACCCTCTTTTAAAATCAGAACATTTTTGCAGTCATTTTGTTGCAATTGTTTAAAACGTTTTACTATTTTATTCTGAGTTCCAGGCCCCAAACTAAAGTATTGGGTCAAGTGTGCACACTTATCACAAATGCACTCTTGCACTCCCGGTTAATAGCTTGTGCACTCCTGAGATCTCATAGAAAACTGCCATGAAATCTAGACCCATCAACAGAACTTTCTAAAAAATGGACTTCATTTTGAATCTTGATTATAAAGATTTGAATGGAACAGAGAATAAATGTTTTCAAACTGAACAAACTTCAAATATATAAGGAAAAATCAAACATGGATATGTTTAATTTCATGATATTAGTCTTGGTCATTAAAACACTGCAAATCTTGATATATTTGATCAAGCAATGTGATAATCTAATTCTCATTTGATGTCAAAAAGGCCTGTTCTTAATACCTCAAGAAACCTACAAGTTTGTAGTCCAGTTTTGTTATTATAGATTTATCCATATACTCTCTTGGCTTCATATAGCCATGTTGAGATCAGGCCCTGCAAGGAGAGGTGCTCAAGCTCGATCAAACACCTCTGCAGATGCCTAGAATGTTCTAGGAGCTTGATTGATTGAGCACCAAAATTTGTTAATAACAATATTTGATGATGTTTAATCAAGCGCCTAGGTGCACAGTTTGTCAAGTGCCTGCTTTTTGCTCTTCACAAAGCCTGGTTGAGACATTCTGCATTGAAAATCATATTTAATGAGATTCTTGATAGGTTTTTTTCCCCAAGCTCGAAAACTCACATATGTTTCAACTATGCTGGATTTCTCGTGCTCACAGCTGACCTTAGTCATGTGTATTATACCTGAATTATGTAGACACAAGCCACAAAACATGCAGCTCATATGCCTTCTCTCACAGGTTGTAGCTAATAGTGTGATGTTAGTCGCAGTTACACAAAACGTTAAATGATTTCTTGTTCTACTTATTTTTGTTATATTTTTGTTCCTTGTATTTCTCTTGACTGATGCTAAAATTTGATAATGTTTTACCCTTTATAGCTGAACAGGTTATACAACATTTGCCCAGCACTACCATCACACTATACTGAGATATTTCAAGTTACGGCAAGAGACAGAGATGCCATCCTTGCAGTATGTTGTTACCTCTGCAAAACCACTCTTGAACCTGACCAGCGATTTTTGCAATATTTGCAAAATGTTCTGAGGAATCTCAGAGGATGTAAATGGCACTTTAAACCCAACTTAGACAGCATGGAGGTGTTCCATCAAATTTTTACATTTACTACAAAGGTTTCAATGACATTATCATACATTGCTTGCAAATATCCAGATTGTGCATCTGAGATTATAAGTACTGAAACAACTATTCTAAAAGAATTACTTGAAGAAATGGTTACATTTCCCGATGTCAGTGAAAGCATGCAAGGTTTGTTACTAGAAAAGACCATCATGTTTTATCAGAAGCAATACATATTCATATAAAATCTCTCATAATTTTGTCATTTGCTAAAACATGACTAGTAAAGCAGGAATTCCATTAGGCAGAGATCTGTCTGTCACACTGAAAAAGAATATTATTGCAAGTGAATATTATATTTCAGATGACCTGGTTGAAAAAGTACAGTCTTACAAGTATCTGGGTGTATATATTTGTAACGATATGCGTTGGAGTTGATCTGGTAGTTGGGAAAGCAAACAGATCCCTTGGATTACTGCGGATAAATTTTTCTACTTGTTCATGGCAAATAAGAGAAAAACTTTATTTTGTGCTTGTGCGACCCCATTTGGAATATGCCTGCGAGGTTTGGTCCCCGCACACAGCTGAATTGAAGCATAGAATTGAAATGGTACAAAAAAATGGAGCCCGTTTTGTAATGGGTGATTATCGTCAGCGGTCAAGTGTAACAGAATTATTGTTACATTTAAAATGGGACTCACTCAAACTGCGTAAATCATTATTTCAGTTAAAATACGTTCATAAAATGTTTACAAACCAGGTTGCTTTGAAACCCCTTGACTTTTTTTCATTGGCAGCTTTTAGAATGACAAGAGGGTCACACTCAAAAAAGATTATCCCAAAATTTTGAAGAGTTGATGCTGTTAAATTTTCATTCTTCTTTTCCATCATACCCATTTGGAATAGCTTGCCTGATAACATAGTTAATCACTGTAACTCCTTTCACAGTCTATGTAGAAACCATTTCAGCAAACGATAGATGCGTAGACATTTGTATCGACCCGCAATGGGTCGTTAAATGTAATTTTGATGATGATGATGATGAGATCCCACCACATAAAGCCTTACTACAGAAAAGAGCATAAACGCTCATATGAGAAAATATTTTCCTGGCCAAGCTGGAACATATATTATCATGTAATGTCGATGATAATTTCCCTGGGAATTTAAGGCCATATTAGGCTCTAAGTGAATTTATTAAACTATGACTTTGAAACAAGCAGTGAAATTTGCCAAAGAATCATTCAGCTTAACTATCTTTACAGTTGCTTTCATAAGAAATCATTCACCAAGCTATTTTGGAATGCTAAATGGATTTCTTTACACTGTCGGCTTGAATGAGATATGTGAATTTCTTCGATGTGATGGTAACCCATTGAGCAGACAGTATTTCCATTATGGGAATGACACAACCAACATAATGGCTGTTTACCTAGAAGAGGACAATCTAGTGAAAATTTTTCAGTTGGTAGGTTGAAATTTATTTGTTTTAAATTTTTTCAAACAAAATTGTTTAAGATTACAGTTAACAAGATGCAAGTTTTCAAGTCATTTAAAAGAAGAGCAATTTTGTTAATTAATGTAGCACCAGAAGACAAACTTGGTAGTTATTTTTCCCTATTTCTGACAACATTATTCAGGCCTGGCCCTAAGACTTTTAACAGGGGAGAGCAGTAAACAGTTCTTCTAGTAATATTCAGGTGAGCTATAAGAATAGAAACAAAGGAAAAATTGATTTCAAGGAGAGAAAATTTGCTTTTTAGAACAATTTAGGAGAGAAATCTCTAGCTCCCCTCCAGCATTTGAGGAGAGCCTGGAGGGGAGCAAGAGCTATGGCTCTCCTCAAAGGCCAGGCCTGATTTTTTCTGATATGTAACTCTTCTTTCCTTATTTAATTGCTCAACAATAAAAATCAGTAGTGGATTTGCACTTCAATATTTATGTATTTGAACCTGTTTTTTTCTTGCTCAGCCCTCCCTTCTAGTATGTTAGGTGTATTCAATTTTATATGCTCTTTTGGTTGATAGGCCAAGGAAATATGCAAAGAAAACCTCATAACACAAATTTCAAATCGTGCAGTTGAACTTTCTGAGGTGAGGGTTTTTACAGGGCCATTTCATCTTGCATTTTTGTTCAGTAGAAAGGTAATATGTTTTTATTGATTGATTGATTGATCTGGGAATTTGATTTTACCTGTTATAGATCAGCATGTAGTGATTCTGTTTTTTCTAATGAAAATTGTGAGAGAATTGAGTAAGACTCTCACAACCGAATGCAGCATGGTGCCTATTATGATTTGGTATCAACCAAAAGGCAAAGGGGAAGGGTTCTATAGGTATCGTGTAGATGCTTGAAAGCAAAAAGGCAAGGGGGGAAGTAAATAATTTTTAAAAAAAGTTTAAGAAAACCAAACAGGCAGCGAATGTTGATATTTGCAACAAGTCAATTTTTAGCCAAAGGACACATGCTTGTGGCAAATCATGGGCCAACCTGTGTTGAAAAAGGGCCTAGTTTGTATGTTAAAATGCCTGTGATGCTCTTGAGCATTTTAGCCTTCAAATTATTAACGAAAAGCCCCTCGTGCTTTCTTCTGTTTGCTTGATTGCAGATTTTATCGAGTTAGGAGCTCATTATGAAAAATTTCATTTGTAACCCTGCACATGAAATTATTTTACAGTCGTTTTTTTGTTGAGGCATGGTTGCAAACTTAGTGAACTGTTTTTCAGGATGGATTTATATCAGGAGACGAAAAGTCACAGTGGAAATGTGTTGTGTTACTTAGCATTTTAAACATGTTGAGGCATATAGTTCAAAAGTGCAGTGAAAGTGAGTAAAAATTTTTTTAACATTTTATAGTTTTACATAAGAAATGTGGGCGGTTCAGCAAGGGACCAGAATTAGCTGGGCGATTTATACCTGAAGCAAAAAAGAATAATTGAAAGTTATTGAATTCTTTGGTCCTTATGTTTATAATGTTGTTTGTTTGTAGTAATGCTATTGTTTTTGACGTTTTGTTGGAATTTCATTATTTTGTAAGGAATTTTACAGGCTGAGAGTAGTTGAGTATCATTACTATGCCCAGCCAATAATGTATGCACGCATAAATTTCTTCTAGGATTTTGAAGTCTCTTAGTAGTATGTTGTAATCGCATCTCCCTTTATGGCAATTATTGTTCCCAAAAAAATGGCTATGTTGATTTAGAAACCAGTTAGAGCTAATGGCATTAGGCTTAAGCTCTTAGTCCGTCCTGTTCTACACACCAAAATTTGATTAAAAAACCATGTGGACATTTTAACCAAAACCTCTTTTTAATTTGCGCGTTCTCTTTCTTCGTTACTCTTTCTTTGTAAGTACTTTATAAGAATAACAAGTCTGTATTTTATATTTCGAAGGAATCTCAAAGAGTTTACAGCAGCAAATTAATGTTTGGTCAAGAGAAATGTTTATGATATGCAAAACGATGTTGCACAAGCTTCCAGCCTCGGAACGTGCATTGTTGCTTGATACAGTGGTGCATACTGTCGTATGTTGTGTTGATCTTATTGTCACAACAACAGGCGATGACAATGGTAACGATTTTGTGGTATTGTCCATTTCACTCGGCATTTTTGGCAAATTCTGCAAATATTTAACAACCTTTTTTATTTGATGCATAATACTGTGAAATCATGACCTTTTGAAAAGCAAATCAAATTTGTGTGTTAATTAAAGGGCAGGTAATTCATAAGTTAATATTTAATTGTTAGTTTACAATATTTGGTAACAGCAGTAACCTTTAAAACTTTCACAAATATTCCGTCAACTTTCTTTTTCCATCACCAATTTTTTTGTCCATCACTAACCTCGTTTGTGAGCTAATTCTCAGAAATTAATCAAAGATCCCAACGGTTTTCAAGAAACGGAAATGTCTAATTTCAGGGGCTGACGAAACTTGCAGATTAGTCAAAGACCATCTTCTGTCTGCTAAAGATGAACCTAACTACATGCTACACTTAATTCCGCTTATCAGATGTTGCCTAGACAGTGTTGGAACTTTAGCCGAAAAATTTCCCTATTCTTCTAGGTAAGAGGTTTTTACATTAATTTATTAAAAAACAGTTTTCGTTTGTAAAAGTATAATCAATCATATCGCTTTCGGTCCTAAAATGTAAATTGTTCATTTAGATTTCAAAACTTTTTCTTAGCTTCAGTATTTAGGTTGTTCCAAAGTTTAGCAACCCTAAACGAAAAGACTTTAAACTGCTTAGATATCGCTATCTCCTTTGCGGGAGGAATTCATTTTCGGTTACATTCCAAGAGATATATATGTTGCAGTTTGTGGTAGGGTGATTTTTAGAAGTATTACTCTCCGTGATGTGCAGTTATTCAATTGGCTACGTGGAGGGGACAATTACCTTTGTACAAAATGCAGTTGTCATATGGTACCAAGAAAAAAATTATGTTCTAATGTGTATCATTTTCCAAAGGTACTAAGGAAGCATCAAATGGTTTTCAATGATGTCGTTGCCTAAAATGGCAAGAAGCCAACAACCACTATTTCGGCTTCTAGCAACTTTTGGGGTGAATGCTAGCCAATTTTGGAGATCACCCCTTACTGCTTTTTCTTGAAAAGAAGCTTGTTGTTCCCTTTTTCGGGCAATGCCCATACTAAGCCCCCCTAAACGTTTAGCCTCCGCTGAGCCCATTATGGAACATTTAGATCTGACCATTGTCAAGTGCCATTAAATTTCCAATTCTAGTTATGTCCTTGAAACGCTGCGAAACTTCATCCTGAAGCCAGCCTTGGTGCTGCGATTGTTATCACAAGGAAAGAAAGGGAAACCTGGTGATGCTGCACCAGTTATCATAAGGGTCCAGCAGGATGACACAGAAACGGGCTGTGATGCAGTTACACAAAGTGAACAATTGGTGATATATGCATTGAAAAATGCCGTCAGGTGAGGATTTAACCATTAAATTTTTTTCATCTGTTCAAACAACAATCAAAACGGCGGTAAACAGTAATCTTTTACTTCTTATGAGATATTTTGGTGTAAAGAACAGGACGGTATGAAGTTGCAACTCCGAGTGTCACGCTTGATGCCATCAACAGGCAATACGTGCAACTTAGAGCCGTCCTGCACTACACACCCAAACTATGTGTTTCATTATAGTCTCTTTCTGCTCTAAAATATATCTTTATGTCCGAACCAAGCCTATTGAAATTGATAAATGGTACAGTTTGAAATATTTGTTGGAAAGCGCCGCTTTAAATAGAAACTTTAATATGAGGACACTGACGGATAAAATGTGTTCATTTCAAAGAGAGAAATCCAGCGTGGTGAAAATCGACATTTCAATGGAAAACGCACAAGGAACTTCAAAACTAAGCCACATTTGACAAGGAGGTTTTCGGTTATTTGACTCTGCCATGTTTCAAGGCGATCAGCAAGTTAAGAAAGAGTGATTTTTTATATTTAAGATATTAATTGTTGGAAAATGATACATAATGAAG
Source organism: Rhopilema esculentum (assembly GCF_057945365.1). Lineage (NCBI taxonomy): Eukaryota > Metazoa > Cnidaria > Scyphozoa > Rhizostomeae > Rhizostomatidae > Rhopilema > Rhopilema esculentum. The sequence goes on along the minus strand of NC_142822.1, from coordinate 9,544,800 downwards.
ATATTAATAAAGTAAAGCTATTTATTTGGTTTTTGAATTTAATTAGAGCATTAAAAGCTGGCTTTGAAGTAGACAGCAGCGGCGTTGAAGCTTTTATTGCGTCCGTGGCCAATCGCCTGTACTCAAGTGATCGAGAGGACCCGGCATCGAATCTGCGCCAAGTCAACGCCATCATTTCTCTTGGGTACGTTGCCATTGAACTGAGAGACGTCGAGGGTATTCTGGAATCAGTCTTGTCAATTTTCCAGCAAAAATTCTGCAGGCCTCCTTCACAGCTTGATGCGAAGATAATCGATCAGTTTGCGTCCCTAATCTTGACTGGGCATGTAAGTAGAAAGTCCTTGTTTTCGTTTATATAAAATTGTTAGATATTTTTTATTTGTGCTGGTACAGCCATTTTTAACTTATTGCAAAGCTTTTCGACCTATTTACCGTGTATAGTCGTTTCAAATGTTTCATACTTATTAAGTACGAGTTAAAAAAATAATATAAACGCTTAGGCCGAACTCATATGAACCTTCTCATAAATCAACCGCACGTGACCTTGTGCGAAGATCTTGGGGCCTAGGGCTAGTTCCTTATTCCAAAGTTACCCTCCAGTTGCCTCAAGAAGGCCAGGAAAACTCAAAACTATTTTGAAATGAACTGAAACATAATTTCTTTAATGTATTAAACGTTTCAAGACGCGGTCGTCAAAATTATATGTTATGTGTTATATTTTGCGCTGACTCTAAATGAGTTAGCAGAAACAAAGTAAATAAAATATACAAGATCTGAAATCCTAAATGTTTATAGAAAAACTAAGCGCAAGTCAATGAGAAATGTGATTTAACAATAAGGTAACAATAACGTTTATTTTAATGACATAGAGCTGTCTTGCATCTTATGCTCGCAATTTATACCTGCAAAATTATCAAGTTATTCATTTCAGAATGAGCAATATGTGCCTATTCAAAACTTGATGCTTGTTTAAGACGGCTTTTTTGGAACTTTTTTTTAGGAGAGATGCTTTCAACCAATCATGAACATCTTGATCAAAGTGGCTGTAGAGTCAAGCACAAAGTCGTACGCAGACGGAAATAAGGAACAAGCCCCACACTCATACCGGTATACCGCCTGGCCTAAATTTTATCCTACGCATGTGTTTAGGCCATATCAACTGCTGTTAGAGCTCTTGAAGACTTAGGCTTGACATATTGTGTATGCCAAACTGAAAGTTGCAACTAGAAATAGCAAACCTCTAGGCTATTTAGATCTTTCGTTTGAAAATTCTGCTGTAATTCTTTTATTGTGGTGTTTTCAACCAACGGTGCAGTCATTTGCAATTAATGAAGAAGAACAGTGCCAGTTGCGAAGTTTTGAATTTCAAATGTTTTTTTAAATGAACTTGAATCAACTAAGTTGAGGGAATCATCTTGTTTAAATTTCTCATATGTTTTTTGCTTGTATTGTAGACTATCAAACGAAATAAAGTTTGAAAGCTAGAAATCTGACCGCAAATTTCGTTCTGTGTGAAACTTTTGAGCTTCAGGCGCAACCACGGCCAAATCCCTCATAAAAAGTTTTACTTTATGTCGTTGTAAAATCAGCATCGCAGCAAATAGCATGATGACAATTATTTGTAGGTTTAATTTTGGTCCTTGATCCGAATCTGAAGTAAATAATGTTGTACAAAGATACTTGAAGTATTTGTTATTAAAAACAGTGTTATATATCCTTAAAAACAGATATTATTCGTTTGTTTGAGATATATTCTAAAACGTTTATAGCGATTGGTTTATTTTTTTATTGTTTTGATAATCTCCAGGCATTGCTCGTTGGCAGTAATGAAAGCCCTCGAGAGAATAGCCAACGATGTTTCCAAGACTGGTTTTCAAAGGGAGTTTCTACTTCACATGTTGGAAATGTTTGTACAAATGGGACTGCAAATTCGACAGCTGAGTGAAAAGGGACATCGGAAGGTATTAGCTTAATATGGCGTTTCTTGAAGTTGTAAGTTTTGATGAAATTGTCATCTAGAATCTACAACGATTGGTTACACTTAAGCCCATCACTAGCTATTGTGCGCAAGAGGGGTGTCCAGACCCCATTTACCGACAAAGTAGGTGAGTTGAGTCATTCATTATTTGCCGACAAGTTCGAAAATTGGCCGACGAAGCACCCCTAGATATCTACTCTTTTTTGAATAGAATTTTTTTTCTCGAAAATTGGTTGTCAACTCCTCAGCAGCGGCCACGGAAACATCCCCTTTTTTAATTCCTCGAAGAATTTTCCTAAGATTTAACGAAAATGTTTTGAACCTATGTTTCAGCTGCAAGGAAGCGATTCTTCTTTTTTCTGAAGTTGGGAAATGCGGATGGGATTTGAATTATGTACGAAGACTTTATATCACTTGTCATGATCCCAACCTCGTTTTCGCTTGTTGATAGCATCTAGTCCTTTGTTCGAAATTCCAACAGCTTATATTCTCGTTGTGAGTCGCACTCTACTTCTTTCCGCTCATCGTTCTCACAACGTCTCGGAAGTAAACGGTACAATTATACTTATTTTGATTAACAGGGGAATAGGATCATGTCATTGAATGGCCATGTCCGGCATTTAGCAAATGATTGCAAACCTATAAACTTGTTCCGTTAGCAAATACATCGCCCCAATAATCAACTCTGCAGCTCTTTCAAGTTTTATGACTTTTATCACACCAAACCTCTGAAGATAAATTTATTTCTACTGCTGCAGTGAATACATTAAAATAAATGATACGACGTCAAGACATTATTACGACGAAGAACGTCTCTTTAACATATCTAGATTTTATTCTCGTTGCAAAAGAGAGTGCTTGTTCGTTTCTGATTTTTTCAAATTCATCAATAGGCATCATCAATTGCTGGTAATCTTGGCGTACTCATCCCAATAATTGCTACTCATATGAAGAACCTTGAGCTGATAGTCGATCCAACACCAAGAGAACTCAAACTGTTCAGAGATTTCTGGCTTTATGTCGTGCTAATGGGCTTTGGTGTTGATGGGTCCAGTATTTGGCCCCGTGAATGGTATGACGGAACTTGTCAAATCGCTGGGAAAGCGCCTGCTCTTCTAGGGGTAGGCCATCTGAGATCTGAGTTGCAGTACAATTTGGCACTTAAAAATGACCACATAGCACCTGTAAGTACTGTGTGATGATTTTATTGATTTTCAGCAAGGATACTTTTGATTTTCCTACGTTGCAGTTTGCAGAGTATGCTTGATTTAAAAAAAATCCTAGGTTGGCCAACAACCCCGCACATCAGGTGTGGGTGCTCAAAAATCATACCAAAATGCCAGGTATGCCACTGTGCTGTGCCACCCAAGCGTGCCACTGTGCTGTGCCACTCAGGCGTGCCAAAATTATAAATTTTTCCAGATTTATGTATCTAGTTTCTAGGTGTGCCCTTATTGCTACCATGCATGTATTTTGGATGCGCTATCATCACGCTCTGCATACTCAACCATCCTTGCATTTTTGTAAGGAACACACTTTATGAGAACATCGAGGCCGGGTTTTCAAGAAAATAAGAGCAACGTAAGACCATACCAAGGTCAAGATGAAAAATGTGTCAAAATATTTTAGAAATTTTCCTTCATGTTAGCAAAACAGAGCAGATTTTATACGCGAATGAACTGTGCCACTAAGACTATCATGCAAAACAGTTATTTAGTGGTCTTAGAGACAGTTGATAGAACGTATTTGTAGAAAAATTATATTGAAATGACAACAAGGTTAAGAACACCCGAGCCTAAAATCATTCAAAAAATAACTAACCACAGCAAAGATTATCTGGTTATTTTAAAAAGGTGTGTTATAAAAAGGTGTAGTTTCGTGAATCAGATAATCCAATAACTGATGCCTTTGCTTAATTCCTAGGGCGAGCTACTGGAGATTCGACAGTCACTGCTAGACTCCCTTGGCAACAATCCAGAAGTGACTCCACTTATCAATAAACTCGATTTTGCTCAGTGCGCATTTCTTTGTTGCGTCTATCAGCTAGAAACCTTGCGAATCACTTCAAACACTTGGCGTGTGCAATTGTTTTTTCAATATCTAGAAGACAAAGCTGTTCAGAGGGACAAAATGGGTAATATATCAACCCTTTCAGAATACTTGAAAAGCCAATATGTTCATGTTCAATATTTGACAACACTAGGATTTAGCCACTCTCCCCATGTTCCTAAATTTGCCACTAAATGCTTTCCCCTTCCCTTGTACAGTGTGGACTCCTTTATAAAAAATGTTTATTCGTCCAATCTTGGTTTATTACCACCAACAACCATGCAATGAGGCTTTTTTGTACGTCTAATGGAACACTTTTTGATATAACAAATATCAGTGTGCAATATACATATTACGATGCTCACATTTTGTTTACTTTCTTATCTTTGGGTTTTTTTTAATTTTAGACATATGGAGATGTATTCGTCAGATCGGAGACTTGGTATTCAAGCGGTTCTTAGAACTGATATCGAAACGAGACTGTAGTCGCAAGCGAGACGAGGAGCTTGAAGCTCACACTCAATTCTTATTGGTTAAGTTCAATCACGAGAACGGGTCGATCAGAAGGGTTGCCGATAGATTTTTGTCTGATATGGTAGATAGGTAGGCTTTGTATTTAATTCTCGATCTGAATATCTTTTTTAGGTGTTAAGGCTGCTATTGCAGAAATAATGAGCCCTGAATTCCATCTGACGCCCTAACAAAGCCATTATAAGCCCTAAAATTCGAACTTTTATACCAGAAGTGCTAATGCAAAAAGTACTAAAGATTTACAGAAAATTGAGAAGATCTTTCAAAAGAACATTCTACTAGTCTTTTACAGACAGTTTGTTTTGTTTTTTAACACTCTTCGATAAATATGCTATTATTGAAGTGTAGAGGTTGTTTCAATTGCCACTTTACTCTGAAGAAAAGCACATTAGCTAGTGGATTTTTATCTTTTTGTGTGAACAACTCTTTTATTAGGTATCTTGTTTTAAAGGTTTCCTTATCTACTTTGGAATGAGACTGTGATAAAAACCATGCTTGATTTACTGCACGTGCTGGACAAAGAGACAAGAAAGATGGTAAATAGTAAAACTTCTAAAGCATTCTAGGAAATTGCAGTTTTGTGAAAAATTATTGCCCCTTTGGTTTTCTTAGATGAAGATTAAAAGTTCTGATAGATAGTTGATTTGTAAAAAATCTCTTTTTTTCTATTGATAAACAGAATGATTCTAGTAACAATTTGATTGGTGAAAAATTTTTGTCGTTTTCCTTTTCGTTGATAAAGGGGAAATGGTTGAAGTAGATTGTTGAGTTGCGAAAAATTCTTTTTTTATGGTAATGAACAACTCCGAATTAATCATTTGAAGCGCCCTTCGATTATAGGCTAGACTAGGCAAAGAAGAATGACTGCACCCATGAGTTTCTTTGTTCAAAATCATTGAAGGTTTTGTCTTGATTTCGTACAAAATAAATCAGTTTGATCGTTGCCTTTTATTTGAATGCAATAATCCATTGATTTGTTGTCAATTACTTTCACTAGGGATCTGTCTTGGTCTCGTCTTCAATTTCTGTCCCGAGAACGAGTTACACATTAAATGTTTCACCAGATCCCGACAAACGAAAGCAAACTGTGCAAGATTTCGCCAACAGATGCAATGGTATTCTTCAAGAAGCACTGAAATGGGCTCCTGGGGTGACAAGGTCTCTACTTCATGTAAGGCACCGTTAGATTTAGTCTTGGGTTTTGATTAGAGTCGATAATAATCATAATCATAAAATTTTTGACTTGGTTTCCTTCCATTAATAAGCGACCATTAGCGAAGCGACCATTAATAAAACCATTAATAAGCGACCATTATTAAGCGACCATTAATAAAAAGCCAATTGTATTAATTCTTCACTGCTTAAACTGTATTAAAAATCGAAAAAATTGTGTCATATTGAATCGAAATGCGAAGAAATGTTATGCCGTTTTTATCTGGAAGGAGTGTTTCTCATATTTTTTTGATGTCTTTTAGATGATTTAAAATTTATAAGTCTTGAAATTTCGTTTTTAGCAATATTTGGTAGAACAAACGTGTATGCTGGGATCGAGGCATTACGGAATCGAGATTGCCACTGAAAATGTAACAGCATTTGAAAGGCAGCAAGGTATGAGTGATTCGACGAGCACTGTCCCCCTGACCGGTCGCACTGCACCACAAATAGTTGCTGACAATAGAGCTGAATCGGCAAGCTTCATTGCTGGGCTGAAATGTAAAAGCCAATTTGCTGGGCAGGTAAACATACGCGTTGCTTCTTAAATGCGAAACTGCATGCATTAAGCAGTCTTTCATTAATTCACTAGTGCCTGTTGTATTGCATTTGTGTATGAGTTGTGGGTTCAAGCCCAGGCTTTTTCTTGGATTTGATCGCTCTCCCTCTCTTCATGATACAGCAAATGGACTTATACAATAGGCCTCCCCTACGCCCCTTCTTCCCTACGCCCCTTCTTCCCTACGCCCCTTCTTCCCTACGCCCCTTCTCCCCTACGCCCCTCCTCTCCTACGCCCCTCCTCCCCTACGCCCCTTCTTCCCTCCGCCCCTTCTTCCCTACGCCCCTCCTCCCCTACGCCCCTCCTCCCCTACGCCCCTACGCCCCTCCTCCCCTACGCCCCTTCTCCCCTACGCCCCTCCTCTCCTACGCCCCTCCTCTCCTACGCCCCTCCTCCCCTACGCCCCTTCTTCCCTCCGCCCCTTCTTCCCTACGCCCCTCCTCCCCTACGCCCCTACGCCCCTCCTCCCCTACGCCCCTCCTCCCCTACGCCCCTCCTCCCCTACGCCCCTCCTCCCCTACGCCCCTCCTCCCCTACGCCCCTACTCCCCTACGCCCCTCCTCCCCTACGCCCCTCCTCCCCTACACCCCTCCTCCCCTACGCCCCTCCTCCCCTACGCCCCTCCTCCCCTACGCCCCTCCTCCCCTACACCCCTCCTCCCCTACGCCCCTTCTTCCCTCCGCCCCTTCTTCCCTACGCCCCTCCTCCCCTACGCCCCTACGCCCCTCCTCCCCTACGCCCCTCCTCCCCTACACCCCTCCTCCCCTACACCCCTCCTCCCCTACGCCCCTCCTCCCCTACGCCCCTACTCCCCTACGCCCCTCCTCCCCTTCTCCCCTACACCCCTCCTCCCCTACGCCCCTCCTCCCCTACGCCCCTACTCCCCTACACCCCTCCTTCCCTACACCCCTCCTCCCCTACGCCCCTTCTTCCCTCCGCCCCTTCTTCCCTACGCCCCTCCTCCCCTACGCCCCTACGCCCCTCCTCCCCTACGCCCCTCCTCCCCTACGCCCCTCCTCCCCTACACCCCTCCTCCCCTACGCCCCTCCTCCCCTACGCCCCTACGCCCCTCCTCCCCTACGCCCCTCCTCCCCTACGCCCCTACTCCCCTACGCCCCTCCTCCCCTACGCCCCTCCTCCCCTACGCCCCTCCTCCCCTACACCCCTCCTCCCCTACGCCCCTCCTCCCCTACGCCCCTACTCCCCTACGCCCCTCCTCCCCTACGCCCCTCCTCCCCTACACCCCTCCTCCCCTACGCCCCTCCTCCCCTACGCCCCTACTCCCCTACGCCCCTCCTCCCCTACACCCCTCCTCCCCTACGCCCCTTCTTCCCTCCGCCCCTTCTTCCCTACGCCCCTCCTTCCCTACGCCCCTACGCCCCTCCTCCCCTACGCCCCTCCTCTCCTACACCCCTATGCCCGTAACGTGTACTGAACACATCTTTTGCTTAAATACTTCCTCGTCTAAATGATCATAATGTTTAACCGTCGCTTTCATCTCGTTTTAAAAACAGATTGATGGCCTACACCATTTTAAAAATGGATACACCTCCTCCAATGATATATCGATATCACAGGCATTAACAGAGCAATTATCAGCGATTAAAGAAGTCAATGAAGATTTTGTATCCACTATGTACAGAAGTTGTGCGTTCTTGGCTTCTAGCAAGGGTCTGTACTTTAAGTAAAGTTTCTCTGAACTTATTGCCCAAAACAACCAGAGACAAAGCTTTAAGTAGCTTGCTGTTTGTTAATAATTCAACTGTATACTTCAATGTGACCCTAATTTTTGTAACTTTTTCTTTGAAAAGGCCTTGAAATTATATGGATTTTTAGGATGGTTTTATCAAAGTAAAGGCAAAACCAAGTTATATCATATAGTTTTTTGTAGCCATCATTTTGACGAATAGGCCATCAGATAAAGGTTTTTGAAACAGCTCTATTACAGTAGAGAACATAATTAAAATACGAAACTATGTCACGAAAAGCTACAATCAAGGACACGAGTGCAATGATGAGTCATCAAAATAACACAAGCATATGTGTTTTCAATATATTAATGGGAAGTTTGTTTCTGTCGTTGTGTTTGTGCCTTTCATCGCACACATTGCCTTACGCTGGACTTCAACTGCCAATTAAACCAATGCAGTGAGCTAGTAGGCACCAGTCAATGTGAAGATCTTCTAGATATTGTAAATTCTTTTTGCCCACAAACCCTATCTTTTACTCATTAAGTTATTTTCTGCTTAGGTAGCTTTACCATGTTTCCCTTAGGTTAGGAACAGACAGGGGCGTTGAAATAAACAGGGGTTATTTTCAAGTCGATAATTTAATACGCAAAGGGTTTTAATAGAAGGGATCTGATCCAAAAGTTTTGTTGAAAGTGATTGTAAGGACATTTTGAACTTTAGCTTTTTAGTCGAACGTTTTCGTCGGCGGAACAGGAGCACAGTCTTTACAAATATCGAACAAATAAGCTGGGGCCTATTCATTTCTGACCTCAGTACTTTTTCAGCATCTAATTATTTTTTCAGGTCAATGGCTATCCTTGTTGTTAATTGTCAAGAAATTGTAGATCGAGCTTTCGATAAACGTTTTTTATTACATATAGGCTTATTGTTTCAAAATGTATGCAATTGGCTAACAGTATTGTAAAATATCATAGTAATCTTATAGCCTACATTTAATACAATAATCTTCATCCGTTTTTAGGCAACGAAAGAATGCTTACAGAGCAGGTTTGTTTTTGTCCTGTCAGAATATTTACTCGGAAGTCTCTCGAAATTGCAATTTCATGTTGGGAATGGCTGCTTGTCGCGAGGAAAGACCTGGAGGATGAGGTAAATATTCGTTTATTTAGGCTGCTATCAAAATTTATCTAAAGTGCACTGAAAATGTTTTGTTGTTGTACGATTTCATTCTTTCAAGGCAATCGACAGATATTTAAACTGCTTGACCCATCTGTCAATCGACCTTTGGCCACTCAATAAGCGTCTTAGTGGTGTCTTGCTCATTGCTCGACCAAGGTGGATCAAGCCACTTTAGTATCTATCGATTGCCTTTAATATCATCATGCACAACTCCAGGATTGCGTCAAAGGGTAGAGCAGGGCCTGAAAACTCACCCGACCACGTGACCGGCGGTCGCAGGAAAGAAGCAGCTTGGTTTTTTTTCAAGTTCATCGAAAGAAAAAAACATGAAGACAAAACAAATGTATCTTATATATGTGCCTTGTACAGGTTAAAATGGGTTTTCTACGTCAGAACCCTAGAGAATGTGTTTGAGAATTCTTGTTTGATGAAAATTAACAGTTATAATTTTCAGTCACCAAAACATAAACTGATTTTGTAGTGGTAGTAAAATTGGTTAAGCTTTTATATTCTATTGAACTGGTGACACATCATTACGGTTTTTGGCACATGACACTTTCTTCGTTTATTATTTTATTTTAGTTATTGTTGCAGGAAATTTATGCATGATTTTTGTCTGGTCGTAGGAAGGAAAACTTTTTTTCATGCCCTGCGGTAGAGAGATTCTATCGTTTTATGTTTTCATTTAAGATTTGAGATTCAATTTTAGTCATATTTCATCAGCAGCCAGCTATTATGGCTACTTTTCTATTTGCATGCTTAAAGCCGTGGTGTTCCGCAACAGTGAAGGCCTTAGGGCCACAAATCGATTAACAACAATGTTCAATCCTTTTTCAGTATGATTTTACAACATAATATTTCTATAAATTGATTTTAATAATATGTCTGTTGCCATTACTTGCATTCTAATGTCCTTTTCCCCTTAACAATTCAAGATACAAAGCTATATCCACGCAGCCTGGCTGTGGACCGTTGACGGTCGCCTTGGGATGTTTTCACCAGACACCGAAGAAATAAACCCATTGGCGATTTCCGAGAATTCAGAGTTGTCAAACTCAGCACCAAACGTGGCACCACACGATATCTGGCTCGATTTCTTGATCAATAGGTTCAAGACAGTGAAATATTACAACAAATCCCAGGTGATTGCTTATATATTTTTTATGTTCATAGAAATTTGCAGAACACTATTACAAATACAGTACTATAACGATACTACAGGGAGCATGAATCTTCATGACAACCCTGTGGCCATCCACGATCCAAGTCTTTTTCAAAAATGATGCTAGGCGAAAACACCCAGGGAGGGTAAATATATACCAGGCGAGACACCAAGGAGGGTTTGCATGTTTATATACACCCAGCTACATTTTCGAAACAGGCTTTGATTACGGAAATTACAAAGGAGAAAAAGAAGAAACAAGAAAGAAACTGTACTTTTTTCTAAACAGAACAAGTATTTTCTTGTTGTGATACCAAACAGGCTTCTGTAATTGGGGGTCATCGATAGCTTTGTGTTTGAGGGGGTTGTTCAGGTCCCATACCGACAGGTGGGGCAACATTAAATAGCCTGCAGGCTTGAAAATTCGCCGACAAGATGGAAATTTGCCGACGAATCATCCCTAGATGGCCAAAAGCTCCTTGTTTTGAAACGGAAGGGCGTCACATACCCACCACCCTCCGTGGCCCTGCTTGTACTGCAAAACCTCAAAGTAGGCTGAAAATGGAAAACGTAACATAACACTTCTCTGAGCTGAAAACGTCAGGAAATGAAAAAGTGTCATCATTTCGTCGTTATTGGACTTTTAATACTTTAAGGAGTGCGAACAAACAATACTTAAGTCCCATCGTGTGTCCCACTTTGTGCTAAAGTCTGCTGCATTGCATGTTCTTCTTATCGACAATGTTTGCATTACAGTGTTATAGAGGTTTGCCTTTTTTATAAGTTTCCTTAAAGCTGAATTGAACAAATTGAACAAAAAGCTACCTCTTGAAGCAGTGTCGTTATAATTTTCAATTTAGTAAATGATAATAGAGTTTGAAAATAATATATAAAGAACTATGTGGTAATCTGAATGAAATTTTTGACGTCTCTGTGTTTTAATGCAGTTTTATACAACTACATTATTGATGTTTGATTTTATTCTGACAATGCTGGTAATTTTTACATTCGATGGAATGTTTGAGAAGTAACAATGATTTTCATCGTGTTTTTGTCCAATTTTAGGTGGAAATGTTTGCAGTTTTGGTCAATCGTTCGTTAAGCAGTCACGTGGGCAAAAGGAGCATCATAGCACACCACGTGCAATGTTTGCGACCTCGATTTCAATTGCTGCATCTGGGCCTATTGCTCCTGCAAGGGTCCATTTTGAGCCAACCAATTCTTAGAAATGTTCTACGTGAAAAGGCGTACCACACAGCTCTCGATTTTTTCAGGTGCGTTTAAATATGTTTTCACAAGTTGATATGGATCGAAAATTCTCTTAGTCGAGAATTTTTGTATGACGTTTGTCATTGTATGAAAAACTCATAACTTATTAGAAAAGATAAGTTTGTTTCTATATACACTTTTTCATGAGAAACCGATAATTTTTTCCAAGGCTTTATGTTCTTATTTTTTGGGTAACTTGGAGCCCGGTTGTACCTGATTTTTCCTATTTCAGATTGATTTGTCTACATTTACCCACTATAAACACCTTCTAATACAGCTATTTTACATGAAATTCAAAAAGCGGATAAAGTCTGCCCTTTTATGTTAACGTGAGAGAAAATTTGCAAATACGCATTGCCTTCCCTACTACTTGTTCATCGGAGGTTGGGCTTTTTGAAACGTGTTTTTTATAGAATCCTGCAACGAAGAAAGAAAATCCACAATATTGGTTTCGTCTTGCCTAATTATTGGTGCAAATACTTTTATTTCTATGCTTGTAAGCTACTTCTCATTATGTTATATTTGTATGACATAGATGGCGAAGAACTTGGCTCCCCTCTGTCTGGTGTTCATAAACATATGTATTAATGTAAACAAGGCCGATCAGGGGTCTCGAAGTGGGGGCTCAGAGGGCTGATCCCCCTTCTAAATGCCAAAATGTACCCCTTGTTACTTTTGCTGTTTTTTGGAAAATATTTCGCCAAAGCTCCCCTTGTAATTTTTATAGCAACACATCCCAGAGGCCAATTTAACAAAACACATAAACAATTGCAAAATGCTATGATTGCTACATGCCTTTTTCTGGTATCTGCATCTTGATTTTTTTAGTCGACCTCCAACTTGGCCTGTGCCTGACATCGATGACATCCACAAGACTCTTGCATGCTTGATCGAATTCTGGCATACTTTGATCGTGGACAAAAAACACATGCGCAGCTTCGCTATCTCTGCTTCGTTGGAATCAGTGCAAGAAATTCAAGATTCAGTTTCCCTGAATACACCCCTATACCAATATCGGTTGCAACCAGATACGTTGCAGGTAAGGGACATTTTGTTGCTAAGTGCATTTATGTGGGCAGGGGGCATTACAGTGAAGGGTTCGCTTTTTCTTTTGATTATTAGAAGACAGTTACGTTATGAGAATTGTCTTTACCCCCCCCCCCTTCTGACATACAAAGCTTGAAATGAACGACTGGTTATTTTATCTCGATCTATAAGTTAAAAATTGAATAAATCGCAAATAAAGAAATAGTTTCAAGTCAATGACTTTTAAAGCTTCCAAGTTTCCTATGCAGTTATTTTTATGTTGCTTTTTTATTTTTCTCTATTCTCTATTGAAGTTTCTTTTAAGGACCTTATTAGTATTTTAGACAAGGCTTTCTCTGATAATTTCTCTTTTCCTTTTATGATGGGTCATCACTCTCTTCTGCATATTTTAAGCTCTGTCAGTCCTAAAATTGTACACTGACCATTACACTGAAATGGTAATAAGTAGACATTTTTGTAGTCTACTTTTATGTTTAGTTAAACGAAGATTTAAACTCTCCTTGATGTAATGAATCAAATACACAATAGGTATTGAATTAATATCCTTGCTATCATGTTTGTAGTTTAATATAATCTTATATTTCTTTTAGGGTTGGCTTAATACCGTGCCATTATCAAGCAGTGCTTCGCGCAAGTCTCCCAACATACCAAGCTCAATAAAAAGAGACGCGGGCGACGCGATTACCCGCGAGCACATGAAAAAACGCGCTTTGATTCTGCCACTTGTTAAAAGGGAGATCGAGCGGCTGTCGGCATGGAGAAATCCCAAAGGAATCGCAGATCTGCGTGTGCGAGGCGAGGAATCAATTGCCGCGATTGGGAATCAGCTAGTACCAACCGAAAAGATGTGGAGAGAGAGTGTTAGGTTGGCATGGAAACTCTGCCCTCGATTGTGCGTCAATTTAGCATCGAGGTTAGTTATGCTTTCAAACTTATCATATAGTATCTTGCATAAAACATGTGCTTGGGAGAGGGATTGTATAAAGTTCCCTTAGCATAGATATATAGGGGTATATGTATTTGTGTATGACCAATATGCCAAACCGATTGTATCTCTATTTGTTAGTGTGAATAAAAGCTAGAAAATCTTGCATATTCCCCGTTCCCCATAAATTTAAAATGAAGATATTCAGGAATGCCTTACTTGAATGTCAGTAATTTGTTCTTGTTATATTATTATTAAAACAATTGATTATTGTAATGACCCCCTTTCATAGCTTTTATAAATCTAAAAAGCTTTGCCTCAAAGCTGATCCGTTCAAATCTTATACAGGTTTCGGGAAAATCTTGTTATATCCAAAGAACTTCAGCGACTCGTCGTATCCGATCCCGCGTCGGTTTGTGATCTGCCCGAGGCTCTGTCTATCTTTACGTCAGAGGAATCATCTAACAAGGAATCACCCGCGATGGTCAATGTTTTGATATGGGCACACGTGCCACCGGTGTCTGCTCTGGCCTACTTCTCCCAGCAGTTTCACCAGAACTTCTATACCGCACAATATGCTGTGAATGTTCTTCGCTCATACCCACCTGTATGTATAGTCCTATTTCTTTAAAATGTATGCTCAAAGCATTCTTGCTTTTTGTCTTTTGTACGCACGAATAGACAGTAAAAAAGGACCTGTAATTGGAACGTTTTGAATGACGAAAGTCTCACTCGTGGCATGGAATCTCTTAGATTTTTCATGTGACTTGAATATGGTTTTTGATCAAGTTTCTGGCAGTTTTATCTGACATTTATTCATCTGATAAACTTGCCAGGATAGAATCTTAGTGTCTGTTTTGCTTCCTGAATTCGATATGTAAGAATTTTGACGTCCTTAAATCTTATCTGATTGCTAACCTATGTCTATTTTGTTGTCAATGTGACTGCATATAGAGCTAAGCCTAGTGATTGTTTGCTGGTTGCTTCTGTAATGTGATCAAATCAACAACTGCAATTGTCGATAAAAAGGTTACCATTAACATCTCATTGATCTTGCCTCGTTTAGGACGTTATACTGCTCTATGTACCACAACTTGTGCAAGCAATTCGATATGACAGTTTTGGCTTCATTGAAGATTATATTTTGTGGTGTTGCAAGAGCTCGCAGCTGTTAGCTCATCAGGTAATTTCTTCTAATTCATTTTGTAAATAGTGTAATACTGTGAGCAAGAAAATTGAAAAGAGAAGCGAAAATAAATGAAATGGTCTACGAGTTTAGAAATACTAGCTCAGATTGTGTATATTTAATCAGTTTTTTTCAGTGTATGTACGTGTATACACAAGTCTGTTTTCTGTGTTGGTAGTCAGTTTCTAGGCTCCCCACCCCATCATTTATATCACTGAAATCATCATAAACTCCTTTCCAGCATTGCTCTGTATCTAACTCTGCAAGTGATGCAGTATTTGTTTCTTTGCGTGGGTACTTGGCAGTGGCGTGACACAGTTTAAGGCGCCTTAGCTCGATAACTAAGAGCCCCCTCGAAACATGGCCCCCAAGCTTTTTTAGCATCCATGTTTTTATTACTTCGCTCGAGTTTACCTCATTTTGAAATACTTCTTTCTATTGTTCTTCAACTAAATTTTTCCATTTTACTATTGTGTTTGACATCCTCTTCAGCGTCGGGTGGGACTTTCCAGCAGTCCCTAAATAGGGGCCCTGCCTCAGCTTTTTCTTCAGGGTACCAGGCCCCTCT
This sequence comes from Rhopilema esculentum, assembly GCF_057945365.1. Lineage (NCBI taxonomy): Eukaryota > Metazoa > Cnidaria > Scyphozoa > Rhizostomeae > Rhizostomatidae > Rhopilema > Rhopilema esculentum. The sequence goes on along the minus strand of NC_142822.1, from coordinate 9,529,443 downwards.
GTTACGCTATTGATACCAGGACAAAGGCAGCCCCAGTTTCTTATATCTTTGCCTGCTTATGATAGAAGAAGGCGATTTATTTTATAAATATGGTGATGCAATGGAGGCAGCTTCCTCAGATTTGCCTTCAAGAATTCGATCCAACAAACAAATCACCAACTTCCTATATACAGCGTCAAGCAAAGAAATCGGTACGCCAAAGATGTTTACAAATCCGTTTAAAATAAATGCACCCATCGTACGTTCTCAAATCTCAATTCTCTAAATTTTCTAAGCGACTAAACATTCGACCTCCATTACTGATAATCAATCTTCAATCACTCCTCTGTTAATTTATGCTAATTTATTTAAATGTTACTCATACTAATTGTCTTTTTACAACACAATGTGCTGCAGTTTCCTTTTTAAAGTCTATCCTTATGATAAACATTTACTTCGACAGGTAATCTGGAATATGAAATCAAATGTTTACGTCGACGAAGACTGTCTACAGAAAGATGTTAACATTGGAGAAAAACTCGAGAAACTTATTGAAAAGATGACCAAAGAATTTACTGGCCATGCTATGAATTTCTACGATAGAGAATTTGCTTTCTTCGACAAAGTCACCCAGATATCAGGGAAAATCAGGTAATTTGTTATCTTTTACTCAATACTTTATTTCCTCTGCCTAGAGGTTAACTTTTATAGTAAGGCTTTTTCCTTTCAAGATGTAGTGCCATTAATCACTGATAATTTGCCAAGCTGCTGAAGATTCTTTATTACATTCATGGCACAACGCTCCTACAGCGTTTTGTTGCCGTTAATCATTCTTTTGCAGTTGTGTTTGTGCAAATAGAACTCAGCACAATGTCCAAGTTCTCTAGTTTAAGTCAGCATCCAACCATATACGCCAGTGATGGGTAAATGCTTTTCTATCCAAGTTAAGCTATGCTTGCTTAGACATACCGACTTAGCAAACATGTATGTAGCATGCTTGGGAACATTTTCAACTAACATCATCTTTAGTGCAACCCTGTATCACATTTTCTCGATTGGACTCTTCAACTATGTAAGAGGTTAGCGGCCTCTGATCGTTTGAAAACAAAGAACCAATTAAACGCACTATTCTTCCTCTCACGTTACTTTTGATCCACATTTGAATATAAATTTTCCTCTTACTTTTTGAAATTATCCGACGTTTCCGCTTCTCATTCTATATTAAAATATTTTACTATTATAGCGATTACAAATTTCCTTGATATAAGATTTGCTTTGCTTCTTTGTCATTAAGCCTGTATTTGGGATAATTTTTACTGCATCTAATAAAAGTTTTTGACGAATATATTTTAGGCCATACCCAAAGGCAGAGCGTAAGCGGTACTGCCAGCAATTGCTGAAAGAAATCCAAGTCGACAGGGGGGTTTATCTACCGAGTAACCCGAAGTCTGTTGTCCTCGATATTGACTACAATTCTGGCATACCCATGCAAAGTGCTGCAAAGGCCCCGTTTCTTGCTCGATTCAAAGTCAGGGACTGTGGTTTTAAACAACTGGAAACTCTGAATGCTCAGCAAGGTATGCTTTATTGTTTTCATTTTGAAAGAATTAAAAACAAAACCTCATCAGATGCAAATAGGTGATCAGCTGATCGAGAGACATAAGCGAAATTGGTGCCAGCATGCATTATTTTATCATAAAGAATTTTGCTTTTGATTACCATAGAGTTCTGAAGGTTGACGTCATTAAAAATTATATTTTCAGAATTTTTTGCTTTCATCGCATAACCTAAAAGAAAACCACGAAAGCCTTTTAAAGGCAGTCGAAAAATGTAAAAGTGGCTTTAGCCATCTGTCAATCAATTTTAGCCAATCGGCGAGCTTGTGAGTTGTATCACGCCCACTGATTGGTCAATTTTTGATCGAAAGATGGCTTTAGCTACTTTAGTATCACTGAAAGAATTGAAAGAGTTGTCTATAGGATGGATGTAATTTGGGCTTTGTTCATAATGTTTTTAACAGAGACCCAATTACAGTGATTTCGTTTGATAGAGCCTTTGTAGACTTACTCCACGAGCCTCTGTTTCGAAACTGCCTCACTTGACGGAAGCTACAACAGAGGCTCTGTTGTAGGGTCAGTTAAGTGAGGCAGTAGCGAAACAGAGGCTCACGGAGTAAGTCTAGGGCCTTTGCTTATGTGACCATATCAAAGTCCGTTTGTAACACATTTAACTAATTTTGCACATTAAAAGGTATTTTATGATACTGTATCAGGATATGTGATCAAAATTCAAAAGTTCTAAAATTTATGCACCAAATTGGGCAGTTCCTTGGAACTAGAAAAGTAGAAGTCCGGTCACCACGACTGTACGTAAGATAGATGTTTTTAGACATTTAAAATTTAATTTTTAGCCGAAAGAATATTTAAAAAAACATCTGACTTATGGTTTACCCTTAAGAACGCTTCCTCAAAATTGGGAGAATAAGGTGTAGCTAATTTAATTTTCATCACTTTTTACCAAACCCTTTTTTACAGCCGACACTGATAATGAGATGGTAGTTGACCACCTTGGCCCTGAGAAGTGGCTCGGGTGCATCTTCAAAGTTGGTGATGACGTCCGTCAGGTATGGTTTCGTTTAGTTATGATCTTAGCGATATTCCTTTTAAAGCTGCTGAACTCATTAACTATAATTAGCTGAGAGAACAGTTTTTTTCTCATTAAGAGTTGGCGTTGCAACTTGGATCCGTCCTGTTTATCTCATCAAAGCCAGGAATTTATATCCATGTAGATTGGACGTTTGCTGACGGTTTTAGAAAGCACCACGAGCCTCCCTTCGATACTGCGAGTTTTTCAGTTCGTTGATCAACTTTAGTACGATTTGTAATTAATTTTCTATATGCTCAGCCGGCAGAATCTTGTTTGTTAACTGCTGAAACGTGCTCAGTAGGTTGTGGCATTTTAACTGTGATGTATACATTCAATACAATTGCTTGTTAAATCAATGCAGCAAAAATTGCGTAGAAAATTTTTGCAAAGCTAGCAGCTGCCGTTTCGGCAAACGGGGTTTAATTTTTTTTATAATTTTTCTTTGGCCTAACAGTCATAAAATTTTTGTTTACGGGTTCTGCAATTTCCTTAGGCTTTTTATTTCGGTTCTTTGTAAACAAACTATAGGTTGTCTAAAGACAGACGTTTTTTACAGAAATTAATTTGTAAATGGCTTTGAAAAAAGCAAACATTTAGTAAACTAAAGCTTTTCGTCTGACACTTATCAGAGTTTAAAACGTCAGAACATAGATCGAAAACTCTACGCTAAGAAATATATACATATAGATATAGATATAGAAATTAATTTGTCTTCTTTATTTTGAAGTATTGTTTGTATTGTGAACAGGACATGTTGGCATTGCAAGTTATTCAGCTATTCAAGAATATCTTCGATCAAGTTGGGATTGACGTTTACTTGATGCCATACAGAGTGGTCGCAACTGCGCCTGGGGTATGCCCTCGTAATTGTTGTATTGTTACCCTATATAACCTACTAGGGAAAGGTTTGGCGGGAGAAAGTTTGGCGGGAGAAAGTTTGGCGGGAGAAAGTTTGGCGGGAGAAAGTTTGGCGGGAGAAAGTTTGGCGGGAGAAAGTTTGGCGGGAGAAAGTTTGGCGGGAGAAAGTTTGACGGGAGAAAGTTTGGAGGGAGAAAGTTTCGCGAAAAGCGCGAAATTTTGAAATTTCGCGAAAGAAGCGAAATAGGATCTTTCGCCAGAATGAACTTCCGTGTTTTAGCAAAATCATGATTTTACATTAAAGACATTCCTATTCAACTGTGGTTTCCTTCTATTTTTATTCCACTTAATAGCTACAAGGCAACGAAGTCGTTTTTAGTTGGACTCTACAAATGTTAAATGACGGTATATATATTATATTGTCATCTCGATAAGGAGACCGGATTATATTTACCTGAATAGACTACTTATCGCAAAACGCGAACGAATTTCGTGTTAGCATAATTTCACATCAGTATAAGGAAAGTTAAAAGTCTATGTTCTTTTGAGATGCCTGGTCTTTCGTTAGTTGGACTCTCCCCATGCAAAGTTGCTTTGCAAAGTTGGACACTCCCGTTGCCCTACTTGATCTCCACTAAGACAACCACAGTCGACATTAGCCATGCCTCTAATCATCTTTTGGTCAAAAAGATATTTTGGTATTGATGTATATTTTGGTAATAATTGCTCTGCTGTTGTATTCAAATGCAAGTTTTTAACCAGCGTTAACCAGACTGAATCAAGATGGATTAATGTCAGTCATCTCAAATTTCCTGTATACATTTTCCAACCGATTCTTTGTTTGCTTTCAAGGTGACTGCGTATTTTTAGCAAGTTAGTTTTCCCCACTGATCTAAAAAGAAACTGGATGGAACAACCTATTGTTCTCCAATATCAGCACGAGGAAGCGATCGAGTCTCTCCATGTTGGGACCTCTTGCGCTTAGGGCCGCCATGGGTAGAAACAGTACAGATACAGTGCTGCGCTTTTAATTATGCATTAATCATTAAATTCTTAAATAATTTAAGAGACAACAGGCCTAGGAAAATAAGTGAACAGCGGAATCTCCCTTACATAAACTGAATACCACGGCAAAAATGTTTAACATCACTTACGAATGCTGCAAGTTCTTGTTTCAACGGTTATTTTGAATTTTGCTTTGAAAAAGCAAGTTGAAATAAAACCAACATGGTCGCTCTCTAGTCTCAAGCAACACGGCGAGGTCCTAACATGGACGCTGCAATGTGGAACCAACGCTGGGCTGGAGAAGCTAGATCCAGTCTTTTTTGAGATCAGTGGTTTTCCCCAATTTCTTTAGCATCATCAATTTTGGAACACATCCTCATTCACTGTTGTCTACAGTATAAAGTTCAAAATTCATAAACTTCAAGCTTTTTATTTTTCTTTTCTTTTAACCTAGAATCTGAAGGTGATTTCTAGTACGCCTGGAATTAAGGAGAGCCTTTGACTCTTCTCATGCAAAGTCGCTATGTAGTGTAAAAATTACTTTGCTTGGCTGTTTAGAGATTGATTTGACTGTGAGGATTTATCGAAATTTTAAAAGAACCTTCTTGCTCATCCTACCGTTTTTGTCTCTTTTAGTGCGGCGTCATTGAGTGTGTACCCAATGCGAAATCACGTGACCAATTGGGAAGACAAGCAGAAGTCAATCTGTATGAATATTTTGTCAATACGTTCGGAGATGAAGGGAGAGTGGAATTTCAAGAGGTATGATTTCCCGAATCCCTTCGTTATCAATTGAACTGTTTCAGAATGATTGTTGATATATTTTATGTTTGTGCTTGGTATTGATAGAAAAACATCCTAAAATAGTTTGACTTACGTGCTGCTCGATTCAATGTAATTGGCTAAATAGAAACATGCAACCTGTCCAGGCGAAAGATTGGTCAATCTTTGATTTCACAGCAACTTACAGCCTTCGTTAAAGCATGCTGTACTCGAAATACTGATTGGACAAGGTGATCAGTAAATTGGTTGACAACCAACAGATTACGGATACCAGCTTCAGTTTTAGAATCTATAGAAAAGGAATAAAGCACTTTTTTGGGGACAGAAAGAGCTCGTTTTCGCCTTAGGACTCCATTGGTAACATTCTCAATAGGCAAGCGGCACTGATTGGTAAATCTCAACAGTCATGTGCTGGCGTTTCTGATTGGCCTATTTGATCCACAACTGGGTATATATATTTCCTAGCTTAGAGTTTTCGGTCTGTGTTCTGACGTTTTGTTATCTGAAGAGTGTAAGACGACAAGCTTCAAAATGTTTTACGATTCATAATGTTTGCTTTTTTCAAAGCCATTTTTTTTTTGTACTACCAAAACTACTGACACTATGTTGTTACAATTACAAAATGTCCGGGGTTGGTTCTAACAGCCAGGATATATGTGATGTGGAATTACAAAGATAGTGACTAAAAGACTATGCTAAAAGTGAGCAGAAATTTATATCCATTTGTGAATGGAAACTTACCTGAATGGAAGAATGGCACGTTTGATTGGCTCATATTTTGACCAATCGGCGGCCGCTAACGTCTCAACTTTAGGCACTTCAGCTAAGTTGCTTTAAAAAATGTTTCGCAACCAAAAGACCATTTAATTTAAAACATTACATATTTAAAAAAGATGATCCATTTTTTCTTTTTTTTTACATCCAGGCAAGAAGTAATTTCATCAAAAGCATGGCAGCGTATTCTGTTGTAAGTTACATCTTGCAAATCAAAGATCGTCATAACGGGAACATAATGATCAACGACTCGGGATATATCATACATATAGGTTTGTTTCCGATCCATTAATTAGATTATTTCGTCTTCCTGTTCTTTTCCCATGGACGTTTTTTGCTTCATATAGTTTTTTAACAGCAGACTGCGGGAGATATAATGGATGCCTTTGTAGGTTCGTACAGTTTCATGTTCTTCTTTGCGGGGACCATGCATGTAACACTCACAAATTAGATAGATACCCTTTTCCTATAAATCACGCCTCCCCCTGCAAAGATAATGCTTAATATTGATTTATTTATGTTTATATTGCTAGATTTTGGATTCATGTTCGAATCCTCTCCCGGGGGCAATATGGGATTCGAACCTGACATGAAATTAACATACGACTGGGTCGTTCTAATGGGCTCGGAGGTGGATTCATATTCTTTCAGGTTTGTTTTCTCCTATGATTTATGTTTTAAACTACTTCTATTATTTTTGTTTTGAATGTGTCTTTTGTTACCAAATCTAACTTCTGTATCTTTAGATGCATACAAAAAGGTGGCGGATTTTGCATTTTTTTTAGAGACATGATAAAATGAGAGTGTGTTCCCAAACATTCTGTCTCATAATTTTCATGCTGCAGCTATTACTGGATCTGTGACTTGTCCCGTGAAGTTTCCTCCAGTTATCTTACGACCATATGTAAACAATGGTTGCCGAAGTCACATGAAACCACTGTTTTTCCTTCATATAGCGACCAGCTCCAAATAGATGACCCCACTAATAAACCCTTCTAATTTTTATTTTTACTATTAACAGAATATATAGAACACGTTGTATATAATTTGGTTGTTACGCTATTTAGTGTATAGAACATGACGGTTCTAAGTTTTCATTTGCTGTAAAGCAACCCACAACCGTCCTGTTCTGTACGTCAAATATTTTGTAAAGATCTGCCCATATGGCAGTAATTTCAATTACTTTTGTAGTTGTGTTACAGTTATCAGTTCCTCTCTGATTATAAGTCTAACAAGCTATCTTTAGATCTCCTCTCGATCAAAAGCATTTCTAAAGATTCCGATAGCGTTTTTGTTAGGGTACTTCTATGACATAAGTATCAAAACATGTAAGCGAGTTTCCTAAAATTCTTTCATACAAATCAAGCTCGTCTAACTGTTTAATGTTTGACCTAAGTAACATCTCAAGCTTGATTTTTGAATTCTAAGTGAGGGCCTTTATAATCTCCTATTAACGCCTCTCTTATTTAACGCTGCACTTTGTTTATCAATAAGTACTTGGAAACGGGCGTTTGTTTGAAGTAGTACCTTATAATGACCAAAATTTGATAAAATGAAATAGCGACTTTGTACAAGAAATGAATACTTTGTACGACGTTTCGAGCATAACTCTTCATCAGGTAAAAAAGAATAAAAGGAGAAACGGTTAAGAAGAGAATAGAAGAGTAGAATCGAAAGATCAATTATATGGAACGTAGTAGGAATAAGACGAAGAACATGAGACGAGATGCGATCAATGAGATTATGGAAATGTGTGAGGGGGTGGAAAGCGTATAGATCAAATAAGGTGAAAATTAATAATAGCTGGATTAGTAAAGAAACGAAAATTGTTTATCAAGACCATTAGGAATAAGAGTACCATAATTAAAAATAATACGTTTTTCGAAGATTTTGTGTTTAGTGTTGTTATGGGGTGCGTAGCAAAGTCCAGTGATTTTCATGTTGGCTGGTGTATGGCCATCTTTGTTGAAATGAATTGAGACTATGAGACTTATTGAGACTTGTAATGACCACCTCGAAAGCAAATGGATCCCTTTAGAGGACGTCTTTTCTATCATTTTCGCAGGCCGATTGGCAGTTTTTGCAGTCGTGTTGATCATTTTTGGTAGATTTCTAACTTTTGTTGATATTTTTCTTGACTTTTTCGCATTATATCAAGAAGCGTGTAATGAACGTGTTTTTATCACACTTTTCCCAGGTGGTTTATGGAACTGTGCGTTCGGGCATACTTAGCTGTAAGGTGAGTCGAAAAATCTCAAAAATTGATCGCATTTTGTGATTATCTCTCGCTTATTTCCTATACAGAGAAAAAGCAGCTTTCGTGTTTGTTCATACAATGTTTTCGTTTGTTCACCAAATCGTCAATTATTCATCGAAATTTTGCGCGAAAAAGAGCACTTTTGTCAATATATTCTTCTTTTTTGCAAACAATTTCGTTTTTCGTATGAAGCAACAGCTGTATGTTGACATCGAATGATTTAATTTAGGCAGTCACCCTGATCTTTCAAAGTTGTAGCTACTTGCTGCAAAGTAAAGGCAACAGTTTAAGAACTGTTTAGGCTCTAAAAACTAGTTTGCTTTTTGCTGTGTGCAGCGCCATTTTATTTGGCAATTACCTAATATGGTCTATCAGAGAATGTTCCTAAAATAGACCATTTTGGATTTCGATACCTAGTTAAAATCGCTAAGGTAAGGCAAACCAGCAACCCAGAAATCATGATAGATAGACGATGTTCTTCTATTATTTGGTCTTTAAATCTCTTTAGAATAAGGAAGGATACTTAAAGACTGAAAAATTTAATTTCATTGACCAGCAATGAACCTTGTTTGAGCTACAGAAGAATTTACATCTTGTTGATATAGGCCGCCATTGAATGCGGCAACTTGAGTCATGGCTTCACGAACTACAAAATTTTCTGTATTAACAGGATCATCATAATCATTATCAACCGTCGTAAAGATCAATCGTCATCAGCTATCATAATCATCATCAATTATCATAATCGTCATCAATTAACAGAATCATCATGAATTATCATAAGCATCATAATTATCATCATCAGGAATCCTTGGAAACGTTCTGAAATATTCGAAAACATATCTAGAAGTCTAGAAGCAAACAATTTTATGTACGAAGACAGCTGTAGCATCATTGTAAGAAGTCATGCTAACTTATTTGGGCATAAAGGCCCTTTCTCAATATTTTAACTACGTTTATTCATAGACTGTTTTTGCCTAACAACGCTAGGACTGCTTTTTAGCAAGCATGTCGTCTCCTGTCACGTGTTTTCACATATTCTGTTCTTCAGGACATATACCGAGGAAATAATATCACTGGTCAGTTTGATGTTAGACACAGGACTGCCGTGTTTCCGAGGCGAATCGTTAAAGAGGCTAAGGTATCTGTTTTTATCATCGATTATTTGCACTCAAATCCTAGCAAGTTCCGCTGTCTCCAAATAGTAGCATTAATGTACTTGAGTACACTCATTTTTGTTTATAAAGGGAAGGAAATGCCCTTCTTAATTTTAGGCCCATGTTCTTGATGATCTCATCTATACGATTCCAACGAGTAGATATCGCGAGCAATTAGCAACTTCCCTTTTGGATAGGCCATTTTTCATTGAAATTCTGTTTTTCCTTTGAAGAGAAAGTCAGTAAATCCAAAACAAAAGTATTTCTATTAGTCAATTAACGTTACAAGTTTTAATAAGAAATTTTTTCTCAGCCCAGCCCTCAGACTTTCTTAGCTATTTCCTAATTTCAGCACTAAAACTGCCTAGCACTTTCTTGGCAAAAAGTTAGAAAGTATTACGACCATTCGCAGTGATTAAGAAGATGAAATGCCATGAATATGCCATAATTCTCCAATATGCCTAAACGTCTTGACGTCAACTATCGAAGAAAACCCATTTCTATGCAGACACCTCTTCGCATCTTAGGAATATCCTGTGCAGCACATTATTGTAGCAAAACGAGACATTTCACTATTGTACTGCAATTTGCTTTGAAATTTTGAGTATCTAAATTATTCAACTTGCTTAGGTTTTAGCGATTCAGCCCTGAACTTTGTCAACTTTTTAAAGAACCGAGCATAGCGTTTTTATAAAATACTTTCTTATAAAAACGTGTATTTATTAATTTATATCATTTTAATAAAACTTCTAATAGCATTATTGTCAAAGATTTTGTAAATCCTTTTTTGAATTGCATCTGTTTCGAATTGCTAAGTTATAGCAAGTGAAATAGCAACGTTTTGCTAATGGATTACTTTTTTCATGGCCTAGTTCATAGATTTAGAACCTAAACCAAATTACAGTAATCTGGTAGGTTATAGTAATGTTATCATTTGACCGCCAATTGGTATCCTATTCAACCCATTTCGAGGTTTGCCTATTTCAAGATTCATGGTCTTTCATTAATGGTGGCAAAGTTCAAAACTTTTAAAGTGTATTTTTATGACTTCATAACTGAAAATCTCCACAGGGATTCTTTATGTTGCCTATTTGCTTGTTGCTCCTAGGATGCGTTTTGCCCCCCAGTTGACAGAGCGGGATGCTGCAGTGAATATGCTGAAAATCATCGAGAATTCACACATGAGCAAAAGGTAATACTAGTATGCCTTACTGTGATCCCCCAGCTTATGAATTTTATTTGCATTCATTGTTCAAACAAAATACAGTTTCCAACACGGTCACGCAATCGAAGGACATCCCCTTAATGCCATACAGGTATGTAAGTAAATTGCAACCAGCTGCTTTTATGAATCATCGCTTGTGGCAATAAATGTGGCTTTCTTGAAGGGACGCGTAATTGAATAGGCGTTATCTTAGGCCGATTCTTTGAAAAGCACACGTTTTTAAAGAAATTACTATGCTAGAGCTCCTTAAATGAGCCAGTGTGAGAGGTTTCCCTCGAAGAATTGAGATGCATAAAAAGACGCTCTTTATACGCTTTTGCCATCTCGGCAACAACTGACTTTTCATGTAAAATAACTCACTTAAATAATAATATACAAACATAAGATGATTAAAGGCTAAGAAAATGTGATAGGTTCATTCATTTAATTAAACACGAAAACGAGACTACGGATACAAAATTGTCCAATCATATTAGAGGAGGCTATTCCTGTTACACCAGGAGGAGGGTGGGATGGGGTTGCCGTTTCAAAAGGGCTGAGTAACAAATCAAATTGGCCTTAATTAGATTCTAAATCATCATCTTCGTTAAAAAGAAATGGGTTAATAAGAAACGTGTTCCTTTTTGGAGATGGAGTGCTTGTTCGAAAGGATTGTTGACTGTTCAAGGGGGGAGGGGGGGGGGGGCATTCGCTCGAGAGGGTGTTCATTGGAAGGGTGATGCTAATTCGAGGATTTACATAGAAATATGAAAGTTAAACCCTGCTGAAGGTTTACAGAATGGGGTCTGAGGCCTTTAAAGCTTTAGGCATTGCCAAGGCATTCTAGCTCCTTTCACAATATTACCATCGTTTTCTCTTCTCACATAAAGTAACAGGTAGTTATTACATGTAGGCACCGATAAACCGCCCGTTGTTGGAAGGTGCCGTTTTTCTGGAGTTTGTCTGTATTAGTATAAGGGTTTTATCGAAGAAACGAGATCTTCAGAAACAGTTATTGTTCGTTGTTGGGAGAGCCCTTCATTGGAAAATCTCGTTCACAGAGGTTTCACTGCTCAAATCACGCCCATATGGAGCATTTTAGTTTCCATGACTGTCTGAGCGAAGAGTTATCGAAAAAATATGAAATATCCAAGCAAATACAGAAAATATGAACTTCCCTGTTTAGGAAAGAAACATTTGGTGCCCTGGCTAAACGCATCATTGGTTGCAACCACGGGCTCCGAAGAAAGCTTGAAAGGGGGTAGGGCAAACTAAAGAGGCAAACGTAAAAAGGGAGAGTGGGGGTCATGGCCCTGCTAACCACTAATCTTTATCTGGAACCCCTTTCAAGTTTGTTACATCAGGTTTCGCTGCTCTACGATTCAATAGAAAAAAAATGTCTTTTTTACTTTCTGCGTCTGGTCTGAATGAATATATTTTTAAATCCAGCATCTCCTATTTCTTGCTGCAACTTCTAGCGATTTTCTTCTTCTTGCAGAGCTCAAATATACGATTATATTCAACTGGTGCAGAATCAAATACCGTGCTGAAGAATAAAAAACAGATAGATATAGTATAGAATTTGGTTAATTTAACAGTCATTTGTATATATCATTGTGAATTGAATATCAATTAAATTGAAAGAGGGACGAATGAATCGATTTTTTGCCATTATTCTTTAAAGGGATTGCCGTAAGGAGAGACTCCTGTGATCTCATAGATACTAAAGACAGATCTACATATTTTCCCCAATCTATAACATAGCCTTGTATATTTACGGGAGGGGGGGGGGGGGTAAGTTGGCCTCCGTCCAAGATACCGTCCTTTGGTTTGAGACTTGACGATTGCTCACTTGCTAAAAGAACGAATGCTTGATTGATTGCGAATCCCCACGCCTCGCAACTCCAGCTGAATTCCTTTGAAAAGCCTTGGAATCACAAAAATAATCAAGTGGAATACGTTCCTGAGCTTTAACATTATTAAGAGAGAACATTACATAACCAAAGAAGACCTGAGAATTAGCCAATTATCTTCTGAGTTAACCAAAGGAATTAAGATCCTTTTAAATCCACCTCGAGTTTTCATCTCCAGCGGATTTACATTTCATGAATTTTTAAGTTTTGTATTTGCATTAATTTTAGCTATGCGTCAGTGTTTTTAGACAACCAAAGCCCGCTTCCTGTTGGCACAATTTTTCGGACAATAAGGTGATGTCGAGTAAAGAGAAAGTTTTTGCAATTTATACACGCGACCCTCGCGAAAAGAAAGGGGACCCTCGCGAAAATTGATAAAAACAACAACACAGCGTTAACATGGGCCCCCTGAGCCCCCAGCTTAAGACCCTTGGCAAGAGAACCCATTAAGTAGTATCCTAGCGGTGTTCTTGAACAGAGCCCTGAAGGGGAAAACTCACAGGTAAATTTGTTAAATTTAACTGTTGCTGTAAGAAAGTCAATAAAGTTGTGACTTTGATACCATCGAAGTTTGGAAAGGAAGAAACTGAAAATTTTCATGGCTAATTGTTTTTATTCACACCTTAAATTGTAATGAGCACTGTCCTGATAACCAGCCCATTATTCTAAAGGAATAAGTTATCAGGGTATGCTTCCACCATATCCAAAAGAATTGATGGCAGCAACTTTGGGAATTATTCGTAGATAGATCGAGTCTCGTAAAGCTTAGGAGTTCACCAACAATGTGGCTCGCCTGAGACCATTAAATTTGTCGCTTGAGGAATGAACTAAATATTCGCGCAATTTCGATTTGTTTACTTTAAAGAAATTGAGGTAAAATTGGTCAATAATGAAAGACGTAATGAGAAAAACGAATGATTTTGCAGGATATATGTTTACTTAAATGATTCTTACCGAATGATTCTTACTTAATACTTCCTGATGTCAGGTTTAAGAAGTAATAATAAATATCTCAAATCGTAATTTTATGCATCATCGAGGTTAATAATGGGCGATTTAACTGCTTCTTATGTAAGGGGGATTACATCACGGAGCTTACACGTGATTTAGGCAGGTAACTTCAGACGTTGCCTTAGCAACAGGAGCCTCGCATTCTTTATTGAGGAATTCCCCAATGTTTCTGTATGAAAACGTGACAGTTGGGATCACTACTTTCTGGAGTTGTCACGGAAGAACTCTAGCGGAGTTTTCAATTCTTACGCAAAATGACGAATGATGAGAAAAGAGGCTCGAAGAAAAATATCTGTAGCAGATTCACAGATTTTGTGATCTCCAAATTTGAAGGCGCGTTTTTCAGGTACCAGGTGTTATGTAATATGCGTTTAAAAAAGTTAGTTAGACCTTCTTGTAATTTAATCGCCGGCAATTTGAAGCACCTGCAAATATTGGTGGATGAGCTATCTTGTAGCAATCGTTTAAGAAAGGTTGAGGAGACGCCAAGTATCTGTTAACCTGTAGACAAAATATCATTTATCATTTCGCTACATGCAAAATATTTGTGGCCATCCACAGATTAATCGTCTCACAATTCATTTCTTACGATTTTCCGAATCTCTTGCAAGAATGTTGGATGCAAGACTGCTATATATAATTTATATATTTTTTTCATTCAATGTTGTGTTTTACAAAATTTTAAATACCTTAATTGTCGGAAACTTGCGGCGGTTTTACACTTTTGTGCAATTATGTAACCAGATTTTTTCTTATATTTATCTTAAGAAAGTATTAGCGAAGAACTTCGAAAACTTTTTATGCCGTAATTTTGAAAGAATTTTTTAATTGTTCTCATTGAATTAGAAAAAAATAAAACATCTTTCACAAAATTTTAACTCGGGATGTTGCTTGATATTTTGAAGACTTTTGTACGCCAAATTCAAATGTTCGAAAAATATTATAACTGGATATGTCGGCTCACACTCGCTACGATTTCAATCTCGTTACTTGTAACTATAATTAACTTTTATTGCTAGTGATGGTATGAAACTTAGGTATTCAATCAGGTTAAACCTAAACTGTTTTCATAGTTAATTTTCTTTAATGAGTATTTATGTTGAATATTTTAGATGACAATATCTAGAAAAATCAGAATTTATTTTTCTGTTTTAAAATTTTTCATTTCTTTTCTGCATGTAACATAACCGTGATATTTTTAGAAACCTGTGGAGTAACTTGCTTTCATAAACTGATATTGGACATTCAGGGAAAAACTTCAGTTTAGAAGCAAAATATTAACAGACTATTGAATTTTGCAATAAATTCATGATCTGCTACATACGGCTACATGCTACATGATAATTTCATGATCATAACTTCAACACGATTGGCTAGCTGACTTAAAACCTAAGGTGTATGAAAATATCAGTACTCTTGCATTGTAAAAATAACGGTTTCCAATGGAAGGAAATTACTCGATAGGTATGTGAAGAGCATTTTAATACAAATGTTTGACTAACTTCCACTTAACTCACTATTTTTGTTTTGCCTCTGAGAAAAATTCTGCCAATATCAAGCTTAAAAAGAATCTTATTCTCTGTATGAATACATAATGAAAACATTTCTGTTGCACAAAACCTAACATATGGGGATGTTAAAGCTAATGGAATTGAACTAGAGGAACTGTTAATAAACTGTACTGAAATTTGCTTGAGCCTCAGGAACTTAAACCCTTCATTACCTTGTCTTCATTACCTTGTCTATTTTAGTCTTGGGAAGGCAGTTGGTAACAGTCCAATCCTAACAATTTTTGTTGGCCTGATTGTATGTGGTCTCTGTGGCATTGGTATGATAAAATTCACACAAGAGAACAGAGGTGAAAAACTATGGAATCCACAAGATTCTGAAGCACTTAGACATCAAAAGCTTACAGGGGAAAGATACCCTGTTAGATCAAGGCTGAATATTGGAATGTTTGAAAGTGACAATGTCCTTACTAGCAAGATGATAAAACATGTAAGTACAAGCTTTGACTTCATTCGTTTATGGGCTTTGACCACAGCTGAGTCTCAGCTCTTCAGGTAGGGCTATTGTGCTCAAGGTGGTGCTCAGATGTTTTTGTTGACAAAGTAGCCCAGCCATCCTTTATTTGCTGACAAGTCTGAAAAGTTGTCAGCAAAGCACCCCATTCATGGCAAACTCCTTGTATGGAATTGTTTTCAAAGGTGCATGTTACCCAATGCCTCAATGTAGCAATGACCCTGCCTTCAGGTCTACTTGAAATCTAAAATTAAAATTCTGCTGCCTTTGAACTTTCAAACAGCATTTAGCAGCACAAAAGTTTAATTTTTGATTTGTTTTTCTTGCACCATGCCAGTTGTGATATATCAACTTACAGGTAGTTGTCAGAACACAATACCAAATCACATCTGGCTTTGCAACAATCTTAATATCTTTTCCACTTTTATCTGTCCACCTGCGTTATTTTCTTCTTCTCATTTAAGTTACTGGCTTTTGACAAAGAAGTGAAAAAAATTTTGAATGGAACAAGTAACCAGTGGGATCTCATTTGCTATCGGTCAGTACATTTCACTGTGTTCAGTGCAAATTTAAATCATATGACTCTAATGTATTTTTAAAAATTTCTTCATTGACTCCTTTTTTATCTAGAAAAGAATACTTTTTTAGTGATAACTATAAACATTTTTTTGCCGGTACAGAACTTGAAAATGGCCTTGAAAAAAGCAAACACTTTACAACATACTGGCTAAAAGCTTTTTCGTCTGACACGTCTCAGAGCATAAAACGTCAGAATTAGGGTCCGAAAAAACACAATGAAAAAATACATACCCAGTTGTGGATCAAAATAGGCCATTGAGAAAAATGCAAGCATAAGACCGGTATAGTTGACCAATCAGTGCCGCTTGCCTAAAGAAAAATCACCACTGGAGTCCAGGAGAGAGAACAAACTCCTTCTGTCTACACAATGGCAGTCTTTTCATTTGTGTGTAGATCGATTCCAAAACTGCTAGATGGAAGTTGACTGGGCTCCGCCAATTATCTGAAACATGTCGTTATCATAGACTCTGGCATATTCTGGGTTGTCTCAAATATGTTGACCAATGACAGAATCACTTGTTTTAATGATGTTTCTCAACCTTCAAGATCGAGGAGGCTGTTCTCTTTGAGGGTAGTTTTGTTTCTTATGTTGGAAGGAATGTGCTGTTTTATCCTATCCCCCAATCTTTGGGTTTTGCTTTGTGAACAATAAAAGGACATGAAAATGCATATTAACAGAATTCTAATGAAAATGGTTCACCACAGTGCGTCCTACAGAGCCAGAATCACACTGGCACGTAAATTCATAAATAATAGAATTTTTTTGCTTGGTAGGAGCACAATCCTTTTGAATGGATTGAAGGGCTCTCCTAGTGCTGTAAAGTGTGTGGTTTCTGTTTTTTAGGCAAGGTGCAATTTGTCAGACTGGTGGAATCCTTGAGATATGGGGGTACAACGAGACAATCATTAACAGTTTGACGGATCAGCAGGTTTTAAATGACGTCAATAAACAACCCTTGATCAGGTAATTTTTTTTTTGGGGGGGGGGGGGGGGTTGATTTAAGAACACTGTCAGTGTAGAATAAAAGAGATCTTGAAATGAATCGTTTTCGAAATGTCTCTTCCTGGGTTGCTTTTTTAAAAATTAGAAAGTTGCTAAAATTTATTTCTCACAATTAGCACATCTTTAATTTTTTATTTCTACAGTTAAACCATTTGTTTGATATGTATGAGATCAATGATTACATCAAAAGAGGAACAAGGGGGGGGGGGTAATTTCCCCTTCCACTTGTCAAAACAAGTCTATATGATTCTTTAAAAATTGATCGAAATGTACTCAGTAAGAGAAAGTCATCTTTTTTCAAGCTGGGAACAAAGCACTGTAATGAGGCAAAAGGGTGTTGTCTCTTAACAAAACCCATTACCATACCACTCTGCCGTAGCTGATACCAAAAATGTATGGGTTTCTCTCCATTTTTGAAGCTCTTGTGATCTTTCAAAATGTTCTCACCTTTTGTTTTTAGTCTTGTTACTCAAAGACCAATCATCCTTGAGCGTATACTTGGAAAAATTGAAGGAAACTCTGGCAAAGTTACAAAGGCAAAAGCTGTGCAGTCTACATACTTTTTGAAAAACCAGGAAGTGTATAGCAAGAAAACTGGTCAAAATGTAAGAAGACCATTTTTATTCCTTCAGTTTATATGCATAAAGTAATTCACTCTGCTGGTTGATTCTTTATATAAAGCTCTTTTAAATAGTAACTTTTTAATTTGTTCAATTGGACTTTCCCTTTTTTCAAGCCCCTTGTTTGATTTTAAAAAGAGAGCCTTGCTGTTTTAACAGGAAGATCCAAATGGTAAACTGTGGGAAGAAAAGTTTGGTGAAGTTGCTAGAAGCTTTGACAGCCGGCATTCAGATTTCCAATTGTATTACTACTCACAAACATCGTAAGTTGAGGGCAATTCATTATTAATTATGTCAAGAGAAGTTGGTGAAAATTCTACAGTTATGTGCCAAGTCTTATCCTTCTGAACAGGTGCATTTTCATCCAGTTTTACTTAGAGGGCTCAAAACTACATGGATTAAACCAATTTATTGCTATTGGATTTATCAAAGGCCTTTTTGCAAAAATTTCTAACAGCTGTCTTTCAACTGCAGGTTTCGAGCAGCATCGGGTGGTGCAATCACTGGAGACATCTCTTTCCTCTCCATTGGCTACTTTCTCATCATTGGTTACTTAGCATTTATGCTTGGCAGGTTCACGAGAATTGAACAGAAGGTAATTATGATTTGCCCTAGCACCAGGTGTTTTTCGATATGTACTCTACCACTGCCAAGCATTTAATGGACTGGATTATGCAGGACTAAAGTATTTACAATATTATAATATGCCCCCTCCCCCCTTTTTGTGTTTCTTTGTTGCTCTTTTCCTGTTTGGCTACAAGGGAGATGTGCATGTACACAAGCTTTGTGGTATTGTTTAATGTTTAAACTGTGATCTTGTTATTTTAAACCAAAAATGACCACACCTTTGATGAAGGTTAGATGTAGTTTTTGGAAATTGTGAGAGGGAGGGGGGTGGAGTGTGGAAAAGAATACTGTCGACACCAGTGGCGGACACTTGGTCAAATATTGGGGGAGCAAGCCTATTGTTTTAATAAGATGACGTCACATTTCCCATTGTTTTAGAACAAAAGACCATTGTTCTCTAAAGTATTGGGGGGGTGGTCGCTCCCCTTCGCCCCCCCAAGTGTCCGCCACTGGTCGACACCAGACACGATGCTTCTCTTGTCCCTGGATGTATTTTAAATCTTCCTGAAGAGAGGGATTCCTCTATTTCGGGAGTGCAGGAAACTCAGCAGGCCAAGTGCTCTTAAGAAAGTGCTTTACTGAGTAAAGAAAAAACCCTCTTAAATATGATTTAATTAAGCTTAAATTTCCTTTAATTTTGTCACTTTGATGAAATCTGCTCTTGGTTGATATTGTTACATTTTGATCTTTCTTCAAATAGGCATGGCTAGCCCTCATAGGTGTCCTTTGCGTGGGTTTGGCAATTCTTGTTTCATTTGGTCTTTCAAGTGCCTTTGGTTTCTTTTATGGTCCTGTTCATTCCATATTACCCTTCTTAATACTAGGTAAGTAACAATTAGAGTCACTAACTTGAAAAGGCTTGATTGCTTTCAATTTCCATATGTTGCAGGGGCTCAATTTTTGTTTAAGGATGGGGGGGGGGGAACTGAAATGAAATAACAAATTTATCACAAAATATGTTGTACCTAAGATTGTTTGTTTTGCATTGCTTTATGTTTGACCAGATTAGTTGCATGCTAAAAACTGAAACATCTTCGTTCAGAAGCCATCTGTTTCCTTACCCCTCCCCCCAAGAGATTGTTCTTGTAGTTTGTGGTCACATTTTCGCTAGGTTCTTACTCTATTAAAATATGTCACATTTTTTCAAAATATTTCCTTTCAGGTATCGGTGTGGATGATGTCTTTGTCATCATTCAATCATACGAGATCGTTTCTAAGGAACTGCCGGCTGATTGTTCAATGCCATATAAACTTGCTGCTACAATGAAAAGTGCTGTGAGTTTTAAACTTTTTTATGTAGTACCCATGGGCATAGTCAAAGAGGGTGCTGTAACCCCTCCCCCATCATCTTTTGTGTGAACACGAGAAAATATTTTACTGCAGAAAAATATTGAAAATGTATTATACATGAATTGTTTTTTAATAGCATTAGTAAAACTGTCATAAAATTTATACACAGGAAAATATGTTTTGCCATTCGTTCGTACAAAATTACCTTAATTGCGATATTTCTTAAATTCATACTTTTTACAGTGCTTTTAATTGCTATTAATTTTTGACAGTTTGACTAGTTTTATTCTTACAAAATTATGGAGACATTATTCTATTTTCTTTATCTAGTTTGATTTGCTTTAGAGATTGAGAGTCTTGGTATTTTTCTATGTTGTACTACAATTTTCAAATCCAATATATGTTGTATTGCAATTTTTCAAATTCTGCAAAGTCTGTCTTAATTGAAGGTAATTTTTTCATAACAGGGGGTGGCAATCTCAATCACATCCATGACCGATGTTATTGCTTTTCTTGTTGGAGCAACAACGGTAATATATAACATATAAAATATGTTTTTGATAAGCTTTAAGGCAATCACTAGATCCTAAACGTTTTAAGACATCTGTCAATCAAATACTGGCCAATCAAAAAGCGTGTACTTGGTATTGCGCTTATTGATTGGCCAATCGTTTGATAAATGTCAACACCTATATTGTTACCATTGTTTCCGAATATGTATTGAGTGTGCCCCTCTTGGGATCACATCTCACCCTCCGATTCCCAGTTTGTTGACAGAATTTTGTCAAATGAGATTCACTTACCGTCGTAATAGAGTTTTTAAATTGTGACGTCATAAAGATATATTTTTAGAATTTCTGATTTTAGATCATATAGTCCAAAAGAGAATCAGAAAACGCCTCTTATCATGCAAAATAAGTTAAATGTTTTATAAATTGGCTGAGAGATGTTCAAATAAGGACAGGCTCCTTCTCCATCAAACCTCAGTTATTTGGTTTTGGTAAGAAACTTGATGCAACCAACGAAAATTACAGAAATCTGTTAGCGAATCTCACATTTTTCATTGGCCATATCTGACCCCGTTTCCAACATATTTAAACGATTTTGTCAATTCAAAGTAACTTCATGGTGTTCTTTCAGGTTATATCTCTAAAAGAATAAAGTTTTATGAATTTTTTTTTGGACGTCAAAGTTAAGAACTCTGTTCCTCATAGATTTGGCGTGATGTTCAAAGACTCCGGTTTTGATTAGTTTCTTAGCCGTAGTAAATTTGACAACGGCAAACAAAATTGTTTTATTTTCATGCCACTGTGTAAACTCGTATCGACCATTTAGATGTTTCTCCCATTTTCAATCGAAGCACTTTTCGAAAACGTCTTTATGCCTTGTTTATATAAAACAATACCTGTCTCATCAAATTTGGTATTTTGCGAGATTATCTAGAGTTTCCTGTTCTATTGAAACCATTAAATTATTAATGTTTTAAATTGTTTAAATGATACGTTACGTAAGAAGTGAGCTTTAGCTATTTTCACAGCGAATTGTGTTCGATATAATTCTAATTGATATTCTCAAACGATTTTTACAACCCTAGGTTCTTCCAGCCCTCCAATCATTCTGTGTTTATGCAGGATTAGGTAGGTTGCTAACGAAACTTTTCATCAATGTAACTTTTGTTTGTTTTGAAGCCATTTCAAATTAAAGAGACTAAGAAAATTTGTATTTGTTTCTACCTAGATTTCAAAAGTAGTTTTTAGGACACTGAAAAGTCAGCGAGCTATCAAGCAATGTCTCGGTCCTTCCTCTCGATATAACCACACCCAGTGGTGTCGCTTGACCTTCCAGACTAGGGGGTGGAGGGTCATCAATAGGAAAATTTACCGACGAAGTCATAAGATAGAGAAGAATTTAAGTACTATTTCACCTACTTATAGCTAATTTTACCGACAAACTAAGGGTTTTGTAGACAAACTGAAGATTTACCGACGAATTCATGAAGAATTGTGGGGGTGTTACGCCCCCTAACCTCCCCCCGCTAGCTACGCCCCTGACCACACCTTATGATTCCCATATCTGGAACTACAGAGAGCTGGCGATTCTCCTGACTCTAAGAAAGGCTTTTAAAATGTTCAAAGGAATCATCACCCCATCAACAAAGTGTTTGTCTCTACCGATATCAATCGTATTTTTGTTGTTGTGATCAACGGGGTTTTCCAAATTCTTTTCGTTTATTCGTTTCTATAATCCAAATTCTTTCGATTTTACTTGTGTTCTGCTTCAAAGCCTCAAACACCGCAGCTCTTTTTTATAATGCTGATTGACTTTGCGTTTGAAATAACACCGAACGCTATTCATCAACAAAATTACCAGTTTCGTAACAAACATTTTCCATTTCTTTGTCCATTTGGTTTTCAAATCACTCCGAAACTCAATACGTATTCAAGGTCTGCTTGTGGTAAATTATGAAAATGTAGGAAAGAACTTTTTTCATTTTCCTTTGATCAACAATTTTCAAAGAGTCCGATTAGGGGAATCGCCCCATTCGATTTCACGTTTTGTGGGCGGAACAGTATTCCATTCTTGCAAACAAGATTTATTGTATTTGTTTCCGTACTAAAAGACTATCCGGTTTGAAGGTTAATAGAGAACTATTTGAGTTTCTTAATAAAGAGTACTATTCTGTGAAAATTACAAAAGATCTTCCTGCAAACATGCTTTGGAGTCTATAACAGGACCGTTCTAAGTTGCAACGCCGAGTTTCACTCTCTATGCGATCACTAGAAAGCTGTTGTCTAATGATCTCAGTAAAGTTGAAACCATAGACTTGTGGACCAGGGGGCACCGGGGAGCACGTGTTCCCCCAACTTTTCAGAAATAGTGGTAAAGTACTTACTTGCAGCTCATAGAGGTGCCCCTATTTTGACTGCATGTGTCCCCCCACTTTGGAGAAGCTCCCAACGTCTATGTATGTTCTACGTCTTAGAGCCGTCCCGTTCTATGCACCAATGTCTGCACAGCCCTGCCTTTACTGTTTCAAGCATCATGTGTAAGACCGGTAAACAGCAATTCTCATTCTCCTGCAAACAGAAAGACTATTTAAAATAACGATTTTGATAAAATGTGAAATTTCCGAGTCTCTGCCTTCTAACAAGTTTTATTCTCATCTACAGGAATTCTCGCTGTTTACTTCTTCGCAATTACAATATTTGCTGCTTGCTTGGCGCTTGACATTAAAAGGTATTGCAAAAAAAATTTGAATGTAAGCTACTCATTAAAGAGATTTTGGTTTAGTTATCTTGAAGAGACCAAATTAGGAGTTTGGTAAGAATTAGATATTTTTACACCTTTCTTCACCTTTAACACCGTTTATAATACATTAAATTTTCATTTTAAATATTACAGAGTCGCATATTTTATATTGATCAACTTGCAAAATTTCTGCTTCTTCACTATTGTTCCTTTAAGAATCTACGCTTAGGTGTATGGGAAAAGATAATGCTTAGTTGTAACTCTTGAGTTTCTCGCTCAATGCGTTCATCTGGCAACTTTTAAGAGTCTTTATGTTACTGTCTTTATCAGATTTAATCAAAATCTTAAATAACTTTATTAAGATATCTTGTTTATCCCTTGTTCCCCTCCTTGTTCGACGCTCTATTCTGCTACCCAGTCTTGAGGTGCATTAACGATTCGAATTGGTGTTATCGATATTCATCTGAGATCTTTGAATGAATATACACTCATTTTTTTGAATCCTTTAAGAAACCGAACCCTAAGATGACAAAAATATTGAAAAACCATTTAGTACTGATCACTCTCAACTATAAGAAACTGCACGAGTATCCTTCTTTTAAAAGATGGGATGGAAATGATATTTTAACGATCAGACACTTATTTCCTCTTTAATATAAATGAATAGATAAATAAATAAACACATGAATAAATAGAGCGATGAACAACTGGTGACTTATTAGGTGTTCTATTCCATTTTATCTCATGTAAAATTTTCATGTTGCTACAAAAGTAAATCTTTAGTAATTGGTATTTGGGAAACGTTTATGACCAACTTGAAGACACCAACTTCAAACCATAGGATAAGACCGCTTTATGGCATTATTAGCTTATTACTGCGTAAACAGCATCAGTCACCTAGACGCTGCGTTTAAAATTGGAGCACTTTTCCAACTATACAAAACCCCATATTTAAACGGTCTTTTTCAATTAATTTTTTATCATAAGCGTTTGAAAAATAATGTTTGGTTTAGGTGACTCTAATAAACTTTTAGCACTGAAAACACCAAAGAAATTAGAAAACATCCCAGTTTTTGTCTCCTATAAAAATATTTTGCTTTTGTATCGTGCATTAGAGAATTTTTTTGTCATTTTTTTGGTAACATTTATGTGATTATGTTCAGCTTAGAGAGTGAATAGTTGTTGAATGAATTTCTTGCCTCTTTCAGGAAAGAGCAGAATCGAGATGCTTGTTGTTGTTGCATCACTCTATCCAGCAGCTATGAACCGTTTGCTTGTGGAAAAAAAGATCGCCTTCAGATGTTCTTTGACAACATTTTTGGCAAATACCTCGTCAAGGTCCCTGTGAAGGTGAGTAATTTAGCGGTAGTGTTTTAGGACTCGATGGGAGTTGTAGAGGTGTGACTGCTACCCTAGCTTTTGTGAATACCCAAAGTGATTATCAATATTTTCTGGAAATATAGGTATTTTTCTTCAGGAGAAAGAATTTTATTATACGAAAAAGTCCCCCCCCAGCTTACATAGATTTATGGTATAATATTGTTTCATATTTGTCATAACTTGTATGTATTAAGATCCTGCTTCCCTTGAAGTAATCATATTCGCAGCTAAGTGGCATAACAATAGCCCTTTTAAACAGTATTCGTAGGATTAAGCGCCATTGGGCTTGCAACTTCCAGTTCTTATTATTACACAAAGTTAGGTAAAGGCCGCCAAGAAAGGCTTCTCTTCTGCGGAGCCATGTAAAAGCAAAATGTCTTTTTAAGCATTGCAGCTCGCTAAATTGTTGCCCAATGGCATCTATTAACAATTATGTCCTATCCCTCAATTTGACAATTCACCTTATCCACACTGTCTCTTGCTGACATCGTTATTCTCCATCCCTAGGTTGGAGTTTTGATAACGACGTTGGCACTTTTTGCTGTTGGTTGCTACGGAGTCACAGAATTAACACAAAACTTTGACTTCAACCTTTTTTTGCCACCGGATTCAGATGCAACAAAATTCAACATCAAGAGCTCTGAGGTAAATCAAAAGCGGAAGTTTTATATCTAAATTCCGAGAATTTTTCATCGTCCACTTATTGTATTGAGTGATCTTTTCAATTTATAGAGACACAAATCATTTTTCATAGACACTTCATTCTAGCTAAAGTTGTATACGAGCCAACCGTGGGATCTGTACCTAAAATGTCTTAGTCGATCAATAAATCTTTCGCTAAGTTGAAAATGTGAAATCCTAAATGCATCCCTATTCTCTTCTTTTCCTTAACATCGCTAATCAACAGCCAAAGATTTTTTATTCATACTTAAATCAACTATGTTCTCGATATTATTTAGTCCTGAACTGAATCGTTTCTTGATTCACTTTTCAAACAACCGAAATCTTTTAAATCTCGATTAAATGTGCTTCCTCAACAAATGACTTTCTTTCTATAGAACCATTTATACCTGTAAGCCACTCTCAGCTTTGCCACCCACCCACAGAAGATGATACATTGCAATCTTAAACTGCAAAAGCTTATTTATATACCTTCTGATCTTCTTAAGAATACTCTCAGCCAGAGGATGGATGGAAATTAAGGATTGTAAGATTTAAAGCGTATGCGTTGAGTTAAGTGTATTTATAAGAATTATATTTTGGTAATCAAAATCAATTGCTACATTTTCACAATCAATTGCTACATACGACAAAGCCTCGATGATAACTGCCAGAATGCCACATTCCAGCTGGAATTTCCCTGACTACCTGAGTTCAGTTTCCCTTTTATATGGTACAAATACAACGTCCATTATTTCCTATAATAGCTTCAAGATCAGGAGATTGTTCTCTAAGCCTCTTTGTTGCTGTCTAAACTATTGAAAAATTTGTAACATGCTATTCTTTTTATTTAGTACTTTCCCAACGATGGTGTGAGCTTCTCTGTTTATTTTGGTAAGTGGTTTGGTAAGACTTAAGTTTTGGCTCAAACCATATTTATTACCTTTTTCATTCATATCCTATATTGAATCTATGCAATTATATCTATCAAAGCGCCTTTAAACCTTTAAAGCCTCTAAATCAACGCCAAGGCCTGCACAGCTCTATACAGCACTGAGCACTTTAGGAAGACCTGTTGAGAATATTATTTTCATGAATATGTAATCATTTATTTTTTGTACTGCAAAACTGAGAATGATCACATTTGATGGCGGTGCCGGACTCTAAGCTGTGAAGTAGAGGAGGCGACAAACTAGAATGTTCAGGTCACGCCTATTTCACTGTAATTAAACGCCCTATTACGAATAGGGCTCAACAATTTTCCTAATAGAACAATCCCGTCACTACTTTTGGTTACTTAAAGGCAGTTTCAAAATCATATCATTATGTCACAAAGAATAATTTGCCAAAGTATTACCCCTCCCCTAACATTTTATCACTGAAATAAAATATCGATCCTTCCAAGAGCTAAGGAGAGTGTTCCCCAGTCCACCTCGTGGCGCCATTGATCGTATTGTCTTCTGGCCTATCTATTTAATCGTTCTATACTACACTTCTGATTTCATGTTATGCAATGTAAAGTTTTCGTGTTTCTAAAAAGTAGTTATTTAGTGTCACAAAACTTTTTTTCAATTTCAGGTGATATTGACTACTTCAACGAGCAGAACAAGTTGCAGTCAGCTTATGACAAATTGCGTAGTAACGAGTACATTGTCCCATCATCAGTCTCAAGCTGGTATGTCACATACATGACATGGGTGAATACAACATACGGAAATACAGCAAATGTTGACAAAGGTAATTCATCTTACTTCTTCATTTATTACTTTTTGTCTGTACAATTTTTGTTGATATTCCATAGTTTTACGCTTCACTGACTTTGTACCCCCATGCCTTCACTATTAGGCCTAGATGGTTAAACTGCAGCAAGGTTCTTGCAGCTTGTTGCTCTATCGAAGATTTCCAGGGACTGTGGTTCCCATGTCTCCCTATTTTATCAGCCTCTGATTCGTGTAGCTCCTAACCCCACAGTATACATTTTTAATGCTTTTTCAAGGCATTTAAGTATAGCTTTAATTGCATCCAGGCATGATATTTTGCGATCTTTTTGTCCTTGAATTTTTTGTGTAGAAATGTTTGAAGTCACCCGTTTGATGTCAGTGTCTGCGTATGTTGCTTTTTCGGGGCCCGCGCCACTGATTCTAAACTGAAGATTTTTGAAGAAAATTGAACAATTTTGAGATATATTTTGTTTATGACTTAATCAATATTTTTATGTTTTTTTAGACAAACGTCCAATAAACAACAGTTTATTCATCACTTGGTTGAAACAGTTTCTGAATGATAAATCTGGTAGAATATACAAGACTGACATCAAGTTTGACGCCACTAATTCCAAGATTTTGGTGAGTCTGTCACGTTCTATAGTACCTCATATCTGTCACGTTGTATTGACCTATTTCCAGCATCAAATGTCTTCACTATTTGTTGTAGAATGTTGCTCGATTCTCGCGGCATTAAAATTCGAAAAATTCCCAACCATTAATGAGAATCTTTTCCTTTCTGAATGGGATTTCCGATTCCCGACTGCCCCACACAAACATGTCTGCACTTGTCTTGCACTTTTCATAAAGTTAAGGTCTTTCCTTTACTTCTTTTGGCTAAGAACTGCCACATTCGTTGGCCTACGTAAATAAATTTGTGTTATTGGTGGCTTGAAATAGATAAACTTGCATAGTGGTATAACTGAAGCGAGACAAAAGAGAAAGATTAATATGAAAGTACCGGAACAGCAAAATAACCCCGCTTCATAAAAGAACACTAATTTATCAAACCTTTTCGTTTATTACCCACACTAACACTTATTTATCATTGAGATATTAATTTTTGAAAAACCAGCAAAAATCACCCTATGACGTAGCTATGACGTCATAACCACGCCCGAATTCAAAACCTAATACATCAGACTGTTTGTCTTGACACGTAGTGGCTGAAAACCTTAGAAAGTTAAATTGTAGTGACGGTAAAACCGGGCGACAGGGCCAGGAAAGCATTGCAGTCATATGGCTACAAACCGTAAGCAAGGCCAGTACCTATTGAAGTGCTAAAACCTGGCTTTTTCTTTGTTTTCAGAGGACGGCCTCGAAAATTGACGAAATTATCTTGAGGATGGATAATTAGACTGGACTCTTGTTCTTGTATGCTTTGGTGCTGAACTAGGGTTTCCACTGACGTCATTATTGTCTTGACTTACTATAGTTTAAACGACTCATTTTCTTTGTAGTACTCGAGAATGCATGCGACTCACATAAAGATGAAAGACTCGCCAACAGAAGTTAAAGCAATGGACAGCGTTAGGGACCAGATTAAGAGCATCTCGTTTTCAAAAGAGGCCTTCCCCTACACGAGGTTCTATATTGGTTGGGAAACAAATAAGGTAAAAATTGAAGGAGTTCTTGCATTCTGTTTCCGTCCTTTTTTTGCTAACTTGTTATTAATATATTTAATTAGCAGTTTCTCAATTCTTCTTCATACTGCTCGAGGGTAAATTGTAATTTTGAAACTAGGATGTCTGAGGTGCGGTTCCAACAGTGCTCCTTTTAGGGAAAGGGAGAGTGGCATCGATTTTTATTTTGGCATGAATTGAAAATTGATGGATATTTGACTGAATCTCCTTGGGTTGCAAAATAACCTTTTTTTATTAGGTTTCCTTTACCTGACCCTCAAGTAATGTTTTTTCACATTGACCGAATATTAATCTTTTTTCACAGATCATTGCTGTTGAACTGGTGCGAAATCTTGCCCTGGCCGCTGCGTGTGTATTTTTGGTCACTCTTTTCTTACTTGCCAATATTTGGACATCTCTAATGGTATTCACTTGCGTCATATTGACACTGGTAGGTCGCTTTGAATTGATTCTGCTTCATCAATATCGTCTATACGTCCGCAATGTGATGGCAATTAAAAAGGTGCTTGTACATAGGCAAGACTTGGTTCCTCAGGGCCTGGTTTCCTCAGGGCCTGGTTTCCTCAGGGCCTGGTTTCCTCAGGGCCTGGTTTCCTCAGGGCCTGGTTTCCTCAGGGCCTGGTTTCCTCAGGGCCTGGTTTCCTCAGGGCCTGGTTTCCTCAGGGCCTGGTTTCCTCAGGGCCTGGTTTCCTCAGGGCCTGGTTTCCTCAGGGCCTGGTTTCCTCAGGGCCTGGTTTCCTCAGAGCCTGGTTTCCTCAGGGCCTGGTTTCCTCAGAGCCTGGTTTCCTCAGGGCCTGGTTTCCTCAGAGCCTGGTTTCCTCAGGGCCTGGTTTCCTCAGGGCCTGGTTTCCTCAGGGCTTCAACCTCTGCTGAAAGTCTTTGAGCACAAATGTTTGTTTTCAATTGCAAATTCAGGCATTCCACTCCTCCCCTCTCTCTTCCCGCGCTGTCTTTTTCACCTTTAGCTTATTTTTTTATATATGGTCTTTACTCAAAACTGTTTGTCATATTTTAGGTTGACGTCGGTGGCATGATGTATTTCTGGGGTCTGTATATTGACACAGTCACTTCTGTTATGCTCATCCTTGCGATTGGCCTCTGTGTCGATTACGCTGCACATATTGGACATGCGTTTATGACTGCCAACCAACGGACTAGAGACGGTAAATTGAATATTTCAGCCTATTTTTCAACTTTTTAATCCTTGTAAATGCTACTATCGACAGCCAGTCTCTTTCCCTGTCTGCAATTTTCGAGTACTGAAAGTCGTTACTTAGCGAGGATTTGCATAGCAAATAGCGATATGACTTCAATATAATGAGTTAATGATTTAAATACCAAAAATAAAAATGGCTGCTAAAACAGGACGTGTCGAGTATGTATTTGTTATCAAGTGACTCGATATGAGACGTGCCGAGTTAAGAGGAGACAAAGTTCGACATATAGGATAGAGTGCGAGATGTGACGTAACTGAAACCAGTATTGGGAGTAGGGGGAATATAAGCATAAAAACGAAATATCTCGAGGAAAACTTTTACTTTTTTGCCCCATTCCTCTAGATATTTTATTTTATCAATTTAATTTACAAGACCTGTTATTTTCGCCTCCTATATTCTTTCCTGAAGCACCGCTGCTCCGATATATAATATTTCTTTATAAGATGTATGAACGATACCCCGAGTATTTAGTAACTGATTCATGCTTTTGCAATTAAGAGGCTTTTACGTCTGTGCGAGAAGCGAATGATTGCTTCAACTTCTGCTGCCTACTCACATCATAGAAAAAAATGGAGCTTGGTGTGGCTATAAATTTCTTGTTTGCACCTGCGTCAGTTGTATTCGAACTGTCCACATCTGCAAAGCCCGTGAACTGTAGATTTGTGCAATTAGCTAGATTGTATTTCTACTCATTTTTGCCTTTGGTTCCATCTCATGTCTGCAAAAATTCTATCTAATGTCTACAAATATTGTTGACTTGTATCTTTGCTCGCCACTCAAACTGCCTCAACCGACTTGGTTTTTCCAAAAGAAGACAAGTGGCCCTAGGTAATTCTCGATGTTTTATTCCATGTGCTCTCAGGGAATTTATTCAAGCCAAAGTTTCTTGTCTTTAAAACTTCCCCTGATTTTGACCTCAAGTATGGCTCGGGAAAGGCGTACTATCAAAGTCATCACTATAAGTTAGCTAACTTACAAAACCAAAAAAAAATAAAACCATCTTGCTTCTTGCTATACTTCTTATCTTATTCCAATTTTAAATATTATTCAATGCTTTTGTATTGTTAATATTATTTTTAATCATACTTTCAAATCAAGGCATAAGTCCATACTATTTTGGGTTGTGCACACAATGTTTTTATACTATACAACTTTCATACAGGAGTGAATTTGAAAAATAATGAAAAATTTGAAGTGCTTTTTTATGGCTTGCGTTTTGGATGGTATCCTAAGATCAAACGCTCCATTAGAATTAGAATATATTCAGCTTAAAAAAGATCTCAATAAGTTGCTTTCAAAAGAATTCTCTCTCGTTTAATTTCTCTCTTTTGTATTTGTTGGTTACTGTTAATCATTTTCTGTAAAATGTAAGTGCTCTTTTTATGTGATGTTTAAAATGTCTTTTGTAATTTCGAAATGCAATGCTAATTCGGAATCTTTATGTTGAACGTTATGGTCCCAGAATTGTTATATATTTTCACGCTTCCTTTGTCTTTTGATCAATGTACCTTTTATGGAAATATAAATTATAATTACTGATCATTTATTTAATATTTCTTGCTTCCTTTTTTAGAGCGAGCCAGTACAGCCATCAGTGAGCTCGGGCCTGCTGTATTCAATGGTGGTTTCAGTACATTCCTCGCTTTCTTACTCCTCGCGGCTTCTACGTCTTATGTTTTCAAGACATTTTTCAAGGTAATTCTGTTAACTGGACATTCTTTTATAAAAAAAGCCTGGTGTTTATACTATGAGAAGCGTCGGACGGAAAGTACACAAATATGTTATGTTTCCGCTTCATATGAAAAATTAGGGAAAAACAATATGTTTTTTGTGGATTTTCGCTCCTGTATACAAAACAGAACAGATTTTTTCAGCAACTCAACTCTGCTACTGAAAATGTCACGCAAAATTGTTATTGAACGCTCTTAGCATAATTTATAGCGGATATATGTAAAAAATCAATGCTTAAATAAGAACAACACGAAGAAAACCTGAAGCAAAGATTATTAAAAAGCACCGATTGTTGACAAAAAGTTATGCGGCCCTTACAAAGAACAGAGAGTGTATTCGGCATGGACGTCACACCGCAGTTAGATTGCTTCTGTCACTGTATTTTTAGTCACCGTATTTGTCTCAGTTAAGACTTTTGCGTAAATCCTCTACAACCCGCTAGCATAAAGCACAAAGCTTTCGCAGTAGGATGTTGAAAAAATAGCCTTTCGCCATCTGCTTGGTTCATTAAATCAATTTTTTATCTCTTGTGCACCGAATTTGCTCTGTCAAAAGCTGTTTCGGTTAATTGCAGTCGTAGAACAACTGATATTCACTTTTTCTCGTTGAATTATGTTTAATTTCATTCGCCCACACCAGCTGTATCAACAAAACAACAGTTTGGTGCCTCTTTTGGTTCTGACCCATTCAATCTCTTCCCTGAAAGTTTCTTCCTTCTCATGTGACCGAGAGATCAATTTCATACTTGCCGAATAGCGAGTTGAAATCCAGCGAAGAATCTCTGTCAATATCCAGTCTCTGAAACTAGGCCAAAACAACAGTCAACGAATATCCATACATATATATATATTGAGTAGACCTCTTTATATTTATATATATATATATATATATATATATATATATATATATATATATATATATATATATATATATATATATATATATATATATATATATATATAAGCCTTTGCCTTGTGGTTATATATATATATATGGTTAACATGGCTCTGACGAAGGCTTAAAGCCGAAACATAATAAACAAAAACTGCCTTGGCTACAGTGAAATCTCCAGTGTTGGCTTCGGAGATTCCTCGCTCATTTAATTGGGCCATTTGGCTCAGTTGAATGAGCGTGGGTTTTTGAAGCAGCAAACTGGAGTTCGATACCGACCAAGAGTGGTTCGATACAATTGGGCAGCACCCTTGTGGAAAGAATTTTCCTCCTGTCAGCCTTTGCCTTGTAATTATATATATATCATAAAGACAGTAGCTTAAATATCCAAAATTCACTTGCTGTGTCTGCGTCAATTGACTATGTCTGCGTCACTTGCTGTGTCTGCGTCAATACCTATTTTGTACTTTAAGTGGGGTTTCATAGTGTACTTTTGGGTTCCAACAGCAAGAATCCTAAAGACAAATTATCTATGACGTCACACTCGAATATGTAACCAGACACACAGTATAATTAGTTAATTTTCCTTTTAGGTGTTTTTCTTAGTTGTCGTGTTTGGTTTGTTCCATGGAATGGTTTACTTCCCGACTCTTTTAAGTTTGATTGGACCTAAAGCGTACTCAACTACTTCCCAAAGAAAAGATTCCCTAGAGCGCTCAAAGTCGCCCAACAGTATCGCCAATGAAAAACATTCGGATACCAGTCTCGAGAATGGCAGCGTAACCGTGAACGGAAACGTTACCGCAAACGGAAGTACAGTGGTAGAGAACACGTATATCACCAAAAATGATGGTAAGATATTTTCGAAACATTTTTTGCCTTTGGATGAATCTCCACAATTTCAGATTTGTACTGGAATCAGCGATGAATTATTAGTTCGGAGGAGTTTCCTTTATATGTTTTATGTTATTTCAAGAAGAGTCCATAAAGATTTTCAACTTTCCTAAGGAAAATACCTGCACACAGTGAAAAGGGGCAGGGTTTTGGTGTCATTATTAAGTTTCTTTTGTTTTTGACCTCGCTCGATCGCTCACCCGGTTCTGAACTAGAGACCGCCGGGCTGTCTGACTCTGATTGCTCAACAATTGTAAGATGTTATTCTGACCTTTTGGAAGATATTCTGCTTTGCTTTCCTTGCTTTGTAAGGTTGCTTTGTCGCAAACCTTATATGCCTGGAGAGCCAAGATTAAACTACATTTGATTTATAAAAGCAGTCTTTATGTTCCTAGCCTAAATTTATTCTGGTATCCATCTTCTCATACTTTGCTTGTCTTAAGAGAGTTGTCTGTGGGCTTTTCTTTCGGACCTGTCTTGAATCTGCCTTCCTCTTCGGTCAGCTTGAGTCTGTGAAAGAAAGATTGGTAGATTATGCCAATGTCATTTCAAAATCATTTCTTCTGCCTTGGTTCTAGATTGCGGTGCATTCAGTCAGTTTGCGAAAATCCAAAGCTACATGGTTGTATATGCATTCCCGATGGCTTGGTTAAATCGAGTCTTCAAAAGAGACCTTTAAGTCGAATAGTTCTCATGCTGTCGAAAAGCTCCATGCTGTTTGAGGCCTTTCCCTGGACTCTTGTCGTCATTTGTGAACTTTCTGTCTCTCTTCTCTTTAAACCATCTTCAGTCGAAGTAACATTGGATTCAACCAAATTTTGTTTCTCAGATTATAATTCATTAAAGGGTAGGCCTAGTGTAATATGTATTAAAGGAACGGTCCATCTAAAACTTTATTATCATGCCAGACATTGTTCATAGCATCTCAGTTACAGAAAACGCTTTATAATCATTACGAGGTAACTTCTTGTTATCAGTCTCAGGTCCACTATAAGTATTACAACAAAGAGATGATTCAGTGTATTATGGTATACCGTTTTTTGAGGCCTTGTCAGAGCTACAAAGACTGTAGCATTCTGTTATAGAAAAGAATTAGTTCGTCGTCATGATTGTGGGGAAGAAAATTAGGTCTATCTGTCACACCAATAATGTATGTTTTGAGATGAAAACTCTCTTTAATGAGCTCTCTACAGTTCACTAGAAAAAATTCTCTGTTCAGCAACCACTCCTCAAGTACTGACCACTGTCCCTCTAAGGTTTTTCGTTTACCGAATGGCCTTGTAAAGACTTATTTGTATTAGTCAAGTTCATTGAATTCCTTTTTTTACTTGACCCTATATGTAAATGGCTTGCTCACAGCAAAGATATATAGTTTCAAATTACCCGCCCGTCATTCGTCTATGACATGTTGCGTGACGTCATAGGAAAGATGTATCATTGTAGCATTGGAAGCTGAATTTTTTTAAGTGTAGAATGTACCATATATTGGATGTAAATGGTATCGATCAGGGATTCCGTTTCAACGCCACAGAAAAACGTATATCGTTATCTCAGAAAAGAAATTTATTTTTAGGTATTAATAATATATCTTTAAAAAGTAATATATTTATCCACGTAAAATTTGAAAACCTTTTTAGATGTTAAAGGCAGATTGTCCCGATGATAATTTGATACTTGTACGAACATGCATGTGATTTCATGCTTATTTTCACGCAAATTTCCTCACCCTGATTGGTTCACTTGATCAGAAGGTCTTTGATGCATAATTTCAATGACCACCAAAAGTCAACACGAATGAAAAAGGGACCATCTGCCTTTCGTGCAAAGATGTCGCTTTTTTAGATTAACCTCATGTATAGCTTCACCAAAAATGGATTGCCATATTTTATCATATATGTTTATTCGTCAAAGATTGATAGAAGATGTTCGTATATTTTGTAGTATTGATGATTTAATATAGTGTACATAAATGATTTTTTATCGAAAGAATAATTTTATAAATAAAACAGAAAGAGCTACTATTTTGAGATCAGTTTCATTACACGTTTATTTTTACATTAAATACGATATGATTCACAAAAATAGCCTCTTTTTAACTCGTATTTCATAAAATTTGGGTATAATGGCGACAGTTATCACACACACCAATTGCTGCATATAAAATTATGTTGATAAATAGCTGTGCTTCATTCTGTTCTACGCTCTCTTATTCTTTACTCCGTTCCATAATCCAGATTCTCTTCACCTATCCATAATTTACCAAATATATAGGGTATATAAATACTGACAAATTTTTCCATCTAAACTTCAATCAAAATTCGTTTAGAATCAAACCCCTTTGTTAGCTTTTCTTTCTAACTTTCTGATTTTATGGCATTCTGATACAGTTGGAAAAAGGGTTAGAAGATATTATCGTTTGCATAAGACAAACCAGACAGCAATGCTTCGGATCCATTACCCATTTGTATTGATATCATTAAAATATATATTTACGTTAATTTCTTCTTCTTAGGTCCGATTGAGCTAAAGGAGAAGACAAACGAAGAAAATTCAGATGTCAACCACGCTTGAACGAAACGTAGATCGTTTTTAAATCTACCTAAGTTTGGGTCTTTTTACATTTGAAGCTGGCACTATGACATTTGTAATTAAATTCGACTAGGTTTTCAACTACATCTTAGCTATCATTAGAAATGGTTTGTTGCAAACTTGCATAATTTTTGTCTATAGTTCATTTTTCGTATGTAGCCATATTTAATAGTAAAGCCTCTAAAAAGCCCTTTTCGAAGTAATTATAATGATATACTTTAAAAATAGGCCTCTTGAGCGGATGAAAATATTTGGTTGTGTGACATTTAACCAGGTTTGTTGCGTCAAACTTGATTCGTTCGTGGCGTCGAGCATTTTAATTTCCCATTCTTTCTTGCTGTTTAGTTCCGGGTTTAATTCTTTAATAAATAAGGAATTACAGCATCGCATCACTGCCACGGTACCAGAAACATTTGAAGACGAAATTAGTTTGGCCTAAATAGCTAGAAATGTTTTGTAATTTTAACATGTTAATTGCTTATTGTATTATCATATTCGTAACTATAAAATAGTGGTATGATTTGTAAATATAGTATTTTGGAATTCCTTAGTTGTTATTTATATTCATCTATATAAATATTGCATTTTTTTCACTTCTATAGGAAGTTTAAGCACTGGTTTTAAATAACGATTGATTATGTATTGTAAGTAGGTTTACGTCAATTTTTTAAATCTTTCTCGGCACAATTCAATGTTTTCAGCCTTTGATTGATTTTGAAATCTGTCCTGTTGAAGAAGCACAGTCCAAAGCCCAAAGCCTAAAGTCCAACAATATGCTTTTGGTAAGTTTGAGATTGAAAGAATGCGTTACTAGTCAAAAAGCATGTTAATAGATTAATTAAATACGTTTCAATCCATGGGAAATTTGTTGGACGGAGTATAGTTGTTACCAATCAAGCTTACTTAAGATTGATAGTAAATGTCATCAGGGACGGGTTTTAAAGGCAAGGATTGTTAGTGAAAACTAAAACCAAAATTGACCATTTTAGCAAGGCTATAGGCTTAGTTTTTTACCTGAAATCGCTCATTTCCTTTTAACTTAACTTGAATTTTTCAAATGAAAATGACCTCAAATTGGGCAGACCTAGAAGCTGTGCTTTGCAGTCTACCAAATCTAAATACTTGATATATCTTTTACGTTATATTCACTGGAACAAGAATCTATCCCTTTCCAGAAAGTCGATTAGCTGATAGTTGAATTAAACACTTATCAAAGAAATTAGACACTTCATAGTGGATAAACTTGTGCGAAAGTCAAATACAAAACCATAGTCAACTATTTATTATGCCAATAACTTTTAATCCCTCTTAAAAAGAAAGACCTATCAAACTTCATACATAATCTTCTAGAAATTTACTTGAACGTACATTAATTCGATTCCTATGAACATAGTTTTAAAATTTAATCGTTCTAGAAATGTTTAACACTACGAAATTCGTTTTCTGTTGAAGGCTCCTCCGCCATCACTCTTCCCAGGGACTCATGTCAGCATCGATCGCAATGCAGTTATAGGCTGCGTACCTTAGTTTCTCCTCCGCAACTTGAGCACTAAAAGAGTGAAATGCATTTGATAGAACAATTCCAATGTGAGGTGCTGTCAAATCAGTTTTGCTTGGATATGAACTCACCTTATTGCCCATAAGCCACCAACGATCACTGCGTTTCGAGTGGCTTCTGTACCAATCTTTCAGCTTGTGCCAATAATGAAACCTTATCATTCTTAAATCACTCCGCTGCTGCTTTCTAGAATGTTACTTCTAGAATCTTCTAGAATGTGAACACCTCCGAGACTCCCTTCGGATTCCTTCTATACTTTCGTTGTATCCTTTAAGTTTTAAATCTTTAACGTGTTGCATCTTCAGACTTATTTCATCTCGAATCCGCGAATAAATGGTAAATTGATGACGTCACAAAGCAAAATCTCTTATGTAACTAAGCATAAACTATGTAGCACTTAGTGACATTTAAAATACAGATCAATGAATTTTAAGCTGAAAGTTAAAAAACTCACCTTGAATATGATGGAAGGAAAAGAGTATTGGAGCAGGTCGCTGATTCAGGCAAAGAGTTTATCGCAGCATCGCTGAAAAATATAGAAAAGATTTTCAGTTAATAAGATAACATTACTACGATTGGTCGCCTAATACAAGGTGGTGCACATGAAGTTAGATATTTGATACGATTCAAACAGGCTTATCGGGATACAAACTCTGACTTTTAGACCATCTCGGAGTCTAAAGTTTTTGTCTGACAAGGTCAGAAATGCACAGAAAATGCACAAAATATACTGTATCTGCTATTCCGTGCAATAATGGACTTTCCATTTGGAAGACCTGCCTATTACGTTGGCTGAATCATAGGCTGCATTCACAAAAACAAAATACTGGTTGCTGTAAAAAGAGATCTGATTAAGCCCCACTGGATACTCTTATGGTTGGAGCCAAAAGGGCTTTTTACTCAGCGTAGCGAGACATACAGGCAAGAGCTATACAGACTACAGACAGTAGATTCACATAAGCAGCGTTTATCTGAGTGGTACCACGCTCACTGATTGGCCAGTTGATTATTGACATGTGGCTTACGAACCTTGAGGATCTGTTGATTGCCTTCACGCTGAGGCCTCTGTATAAAGATTACACGAAGTTCATAGTAACTTACGATTTACTGGGGCAGATGAACAAAGGCGTCGGCAAGCGTCTCCGTCCAGTGACAAATCGTAGAAATCTACTGCGGTCTTCTAAAACAAAATGAAACGAGACAAAACCTCAGAAAACCATGTATAACATAGATACTTATTGCAAAGTTAACTAATGGGGCATTGACGAAAGGGAATCACACAAAATAAGGGGGGGGGGGGGGGTTCAAGATCCCATTTGCCGACAAACTGGGTGAGGCAGTCTCATTCCCGAACAAGTCCGAAAAAGTACCGAAGAAACATCAACAAATGACCATAAATTCTTCGTTTTTGAAATGGAATATTTTCAAATTGTCTTGTCACAGTGCCAGACCCCTTACGCCCCACAAAGTTATGGCCCTGGATACTATGACTCTTGATCTTTTTTTATCACTAAGACTGTAATCTTTTATTTTAAGAAAACAGGCCAGCCACTTGCAAATTACCTACGTAATAGAGAGATTTTTAATTGTAGTTAAACTGGAATTGAAAATGAAAAGTTTCCATTAAATTTCTTATTTGTAAAGCTTACGGCACAGGCCCTTGAAACTCAGCCATACTGAATGCCAGGGCTACTGTGCATAAATAACTTTTAAATATTAATGTTTGAGAATTGATTGTATTATAAATAAGACAGAAATAACACGACATACCATTAGTAAAACTGTTGAGCGCTTGCCATAGATATTTTACTCGTACACTTGTTTCGGTCAGGTCCTCATATTGTGCTACAATAAAAAACAATATATTCAAGGAAATGTCACCGTGATGTTGAGCAAAATAAAAAATAACATGTGCAGACAAAAATATACTGAAGATCGCCGTTAACTGTTCTTATGGAGAGTGATCAATACGCGTGTTTGTGAGCAGTACATGGTGATTTCAAATCGCTACTAAGTGATATCATTAACATAAAATAAATACTTATTAACAGTATGAGAAGATAAGTCAAAAAACTAAAAATGAATGTCGTGAACATTGTAAGAGTCAAACTGGCCTAAGCAACATTGCTAATTGTAAGGGCTGAATGTATGTCGTAAGCAATTTTGTCGTAGGCAGTAAAAGTTTTATTTCTAAATGCAAGGAAATGACATCTCCAGTAAAAAGTATAATGTGAAGAATAACAAATTGTAAACCTGATTTCTG
This sequence comes from Rhopilema esculentum, assembly GCF_057945365.1. Taxonomy (NCBI): domain Eukaryota; kingdom Metazoa; phylum Cnidaria; class Scyphozoa; order Rhizostomeae; family Rhizostomatidae; genus Rhopilema; species Rhopilema esculentum. Next base: position 9,489,877 of record NC_142822.1, on the reverse strand, counting down.
AAGAGCTTCCACACTTATTTCTGGATCGCCACATATCTTTTTCTCGAGTTCTTGCCAAGTAAGAAGATCAAGAACTGCCTGGGGTATTGTTTTCAAAATCCCTTTACGGATGGAATTGATCTATAATAGATAAATAGAAGAAATAAGCAAACGATTAACAAAAACTGTACTAATCTAACAAACGAATTATTTTGAAAAATTTACTACAATAAGAATAAAAAAACGATTTCTGCAAATGATTTTGAAAAGCTAGTACAAATTCATCATAGTACAATAACTCATCTAGGAAACGGCTATGGAAATATGAACAAATGAAAAATATTTGCTGTATTTGAAATCCAGATAAAATAAAAAT